>NC_014050.1:395000-412500 GCF_057944985.1 Cucurbita pepo subsp. pepo | reverse complement strand
GTGGGTCGGATCATGATAAAGAAGGTTCGTTCGGTGGTTGTATAATTACCAAGCAGAAAGTGACTTGCAAAGTCGATAGGGTTACTCGCAAAGTGTTTAATGATGCGTCTGTAATAGCCTACACATAGGGCCCAAAAAAGAATGCGCTACCCCCGGCCCTCTTTTCAGTAGATGAGAGACGATGAAAGGGCTTGCTTTTATTAACATTTAGTGAAGGTGCATAGCTTCTTTGAATGTCCCGCTGATTGACTACTACATCTAGGGACGGGACTGATCCCGAGGGAGAGGTCTTTCTTTCGAGTTATGAAATCACTGAGGTTGAAAAGCAAGTCGATGATGCCATAAGTCAAACGGGCGGGTGAGGCGAGAGTCCTTCACTGCACTCACAGGGGAGAAGGGATCATCTCCAATATAATTGGTTGGTCTTGTCCCCTTATTAGTAGCCGAAGTGTAGGCCGGGTAATCCTCGATCAAACTTTAACCATGTGCATGGGAATACTAAAACATGTTTCAAAAGCGTTAGTCGACCCCTTAAAAGATAGGGACAACTATTGGCTTTTCCAACCAACCTGAGATTCTCTTTGTCATTTTTGACAGTAGAGGAAGGCAAGGCAATGCTCTCTCTTTATTCTCTTGGGGGACAAGGGAACATCCAGGTACTTGATTATAGGAAAACTACCATTTTGGATTCCTCTTCAATGAGAAGGAATTTCTGAGAGGAGAGAAGCTGTGAGACCGAGAAGGAGCTTTACCTTGTGAAAGAAAGAGTGAAAGAAGAAAGAGGAAGGTCATAAAGGAAAAGAAAAGGGGCAAGGAGAATTCCTCCTCTTTAGTTGAGTCTTTCAAAGCTGCTACTGCTAATTCATTGATTCAAAGACTGTAAACTCGTTCAATCTGGTCAGGCAGGTCATATCGGTGAAGGGGAAGGTGAATGAGCAAATAAATCTTTCTTTCATTTGTTTGTTTCGTCTTTCAAAGCAGCTAAGGTAAAGAAAGGATAGGTTCAGGGGAAGTAGCTAATTCATTTACTCGACTGTATATATAAGGTGAATGAGCTGATCTTTCTTGACTTACTCTTCTTTCTCATTAATAAGTAGGTGAAGTAGCTCTCGGTGCGGGTTCCGTCTCATGAATCTTGAGTCTTTCCTTTAACATTACCTTGTGTTTGAATAAATAGGTGAAGGAGCGGAGCAACGAGACCGTAAGCTTTACCAGTTCAAGAAAGAAGGAAGAAGACGACCTTGTTTACTGTTATTAAAGGGAAAGAACAAGAACATCAGGGAATATTGGTGAATGGGCGGGCAGGTTCATGAGCAAATCTTGATTGAATTAGTTTCCGTCTTAGTTAGTTTACAGTTCCATCAGGAGAGAGAGGAAAAGGTTTGAGGTTGAGTATTTCTCTTTGAGAGTGAAGGCAGAGTAAAAGAGTGAGTTCAATCTGTTTCATTAATCTTTCTTACAGGGAGATAGAGTCAAAGGTTCTTCTTCTATCTAGCTTTACCTCGTGTTTATAGTCCTGGTTTGAGCTTGAGTCTTGAAAAGCTGCTGCTAATGAATGGACTCGACTGTAAAGGACTGATTCTTCTTCTTTCTCTAAATAAAGGTGAAAGGTTGAACTATCTCTTTTCTTTCAAACACTGTTACAGGATTGAATGAATTGACTCTCCCGTATAGGAATATCTTCTTCCATTCTATACTCTAACTAAGGGTTCCGGTCAAGGAAAGAGCTACTTTGACCTCCGGAAGGAATGGAATATCGGAAAAGAAAAGGTTTAAGGTCTTTCGGCTTTGTTTACTGTCTTTGAATAAAGAGGTTCAGGATTGAATGAATAAGGGAAATAGGTAAGGGAGCGAAGCAACGAGACTCGAAGTTCAGTCTCCTCACTCATCTTTCTTCTTCTTTGACAAGGGACAGTAAATTCATTAGCGGCTTTACCTTGTTTACTGTTCGTTCAAGAATAAATGGGTATAGGTTCAGGTGCGAAGCGAACATCCTTTCATTTTCTTAGTTTACAATAGGGAGAGGAAAGAAAGAAAAGCAAGCAAAGAGAAGAGACAGAGTGAAATCAAACACCTATTACCGAGGAATAAAGAGGTTCTGGCGGTGAAGTAGTTCAGGAGAATGCAGAGGAAGGAAGGTAAAGGAGGAGAGAGAAAGAAGAAATAGGTGACGGTGAAGGAGAAAGAATCCATCCATCAATAGGGTCAGTACTTAAGGATAAATCATAAGTCAGGTGCGAAGCAAACATCCTTTCATTTGTTTAGAGGAGAGTAAGTTCAAGAAAGGAGAAGAGAAGATCCATCATTCATCTTTCGGCCCTTGTGAAAGACTGAGTGAAAGAGGGTGAAGGCAATCGAATTATGAGACCGACAGGTGATTCAGCGAAGCCAGCCACTTTACCCAGTTGGACAGGTGAAGGAGGTAAGATCATCAGAGGTAGAGAGGTTCATGAGTTTACCAGTTCCATCCGGGAAGGAATAGAGTCAAAGAGTTCCAGAAGGCAAGGCAATAAAGGTGAAGGAAGAAGACCAGTTGGAGAGGTGAATGAGGAAGTCAGTAGGCAGGCAGAGGGAGGAGAAAGAGAAGTGAAAGAAAGAGAAGGGGCCGGTGATTGAGCTGCAAGGAATGGAATTGAGTCGAGTTCAACACCTATTCTATTTACCGAGGAAAAGATCAGAGTGAAAGAAAGAAGGTTCGTTCGTTCCTTCAGTAGTCAAGGAGAAAGAAAAGAACCAACCAAGCAGTGAGACAAGAAGAGAGCAGAGGCCCGAAGCGAACATAC
The DNA here is from genome assembly GCF_057944985.1 of Cucurbita pepo subsp. pepo. Classification (NCBI taxonomy): domain Eukaryota; kingdom Viridiplantae; phylum Streptophyta; class Magnoliopsida; order Cucurbitales; family Cucurbitaceae; genus Cucurbita; species Cucurbita pepo. Next base: position 409,717 of record NC_014050.1, on the reverse strand, counting down.
TTTCATTTGTTTACAGGAGAGGAGTAAATGAAGACGCTGCTTGACCGCCTTAAAGAATCCAGAGGGGAAGGAGTGATTGATCATTAATAAGTAGGTTCAGTAGTTCAGACAATAGAGTCAAAGGAAAGGGCCAGGGACAGGTTTCACTATCTCTTTTCTTTGAGAGACTGACTGTCAAGCTGCTAACTCCTTCCTTCTATTCTTTAACTAACTGTAAAGGAGAATGCTTCTTTCTTGCTTGAGTCTTTCAAACAAAGACTGTAAAGGTTCAGTAGTTCACGATCATGAATAAGGAGTGCTTACAGGAGAGTCTCAGAGTGAAAGAAGGAAAAGGAGTTTACCGAGTTCAATCAGTCAAAGGTTCAGGAGTGAGGTCTCTTTCCTCATGAATCAATTACCTCTTCAATGAACGAATAAATAGGGAGAGGTGAACAAGGAGTTAAGTCGAATGAATCTTGAGTCTTTCCAGTGAGGGGAGAGTACGTCAGTTCAATCAGGTTTATGAGTTCAAGCAAGAAGGTGAATGAGGTTACAGTGAAAGAAGGGAATGAGGGCAGATTAAGATAAGATCAGCTGCTTTACCCAGTTGGAGAGGTGAGGGAGCGAAGCTGTGAGACCGAGTTTACGAGGCGAACGAGCGAAGCTGAGAAGACCGAGAGGGAGAGGAGAGCGAAGCTGTGAGACATATAATAGAGCAGAGCAGTCAAAGATAATATAATTGATTCTTCTTCAGCCATTCATTTCTTCTTTCAAACACAAAAGGATAGGTGATTGAGTAAGTAGGGAGAGGAGTCAAGGATAATGCGGAGGAAAGGGGAGAAGCAGTGAGACCTTGGTTACTGTTCGGGGTTGAAGGAATAAATAGATAGGGAGAGGAGTCCAGGATAATAACTGTTGATTCCCCCTGATTTCACTGTAAAGTCGTCTTCATCTTGTCTTGCTTCAGTCTTTCCTTCCTGTTCAGTCTCTTACTCTTATCTGAAATCTTATGATTTTCTTTCTTTCAAACACAGTAAACCATAGGTTCAGTAGTTCAATCAGGTTCAGGAGCTTCGCTTAATCTCATTTGGGAGACTCTCCTCCACTGTAAAGGAATATCTTCTTCTTTTGATTCGGTTACAGTTAAAGAAAGAATAGAAATAAATAGGTTACGGAGCTTGACCTTCTCTTACAGGAGGGAGGGGAAGAGTAAGTAAAAGAGTGTTTGAATAAATAGGGTCCGGAGTTCAGGTTCAGTAGTTCTCTCTCATTCATCTTTCGGCTTGCCCTTGGTTACTGTTCAAGAATAAGTCACAATAACGGAACAAGTAGTTCTGTCTAATTCTTCTTTCGGTGAGTCTTTCAAGTGAGAGGAAAGAAAAGAGACCAATAGAATAGGTTCAGGGGAATGAGTTCCATCAAGGAATAAAAGAAAGAAAGCTATAAAGGCTAAGAGAGAGAGGAGCGAAGCAGCTTGACTTTACTTACCTCCTTAAAGAAGGGGAGGGAATAAAGATAGAGGTTTAGGTTCAGCGAAGGCAATGGAATTGTGAGACCGAGTTTACGAGGCGAACGAGCTTCGGCTGCTCGACCAAGAGGGAGAGGAGTGAAGACTGACTAGCCAGCCTCATTACCTCGCGGTCAATCAAAGAGCTACTTCTTTACCTCGAACAAGAACTGAAGGGAAAATAGAGTCAAAGAAAAGGAGAAGAGAATGAATAAGGAGTCTTTCTCTTTTACCTTGGTCAAGACTGAGTGAAAGCAAGAAGGTGAATGAGGTTACAGTGAAAAAAGAGAATAAAACAAAGCAAAGCTAGCTCGCCTAAGAAAGACAGGAGCGAAGCTGCCAGACACACATTAGACATTATGTATAACCTTGTTTCCAGTTCCAGAATAAATAGGAGAAAAGGAAGAACACGACGAGAATAGCGGATTGAGGTCAGTTAGGAGAAAGAATATGCTTTACCCAGCCAGGGAAAGAGTTCAAGCAAGAAAAGAGAATAAGGGAAGGCGAAAGAATCCATAGGTTCAGTCTCAGTCATAAGCAGTCTTTCCTCTCCCTTCCGGTCTCGCACTTCGTTCCTCTACCTTACGGTCTCGCACTTCGTTCCTCTCCTGTCAAGCTGCTAACTCCTGAATTTATTCACAAACACTGTCAAAGATCATTCATCCTTCTTCTTCTTTTCTTACAGTTACAGAAGGTTCAGGAAAGAACAGATGAGAGACCAGAAAGGATAGGTTCAGGGTCAGGAGCTAATCATCCCTCCCCCTATTTACCTTGTCCTTGAATAAAGAAAGAGGAGCGCAGCAACGAGACCGTAAGCTTTACCGAGTTCAAGCAAGAAGGTTAATGAGTTTACTCTGAAAGAAGAAATAGCTGAAATCAGGGGAAGGACAAAGAATCCATAGGTTCAGTAGTTCGGTCTAACGAATAAGGAAGGAGTTGAGTCGAATTCATCTTTCTTACAGGCAGGCAGGCAGGAAGGAGTATTTCTCTTTGGCTTTTACCTTGGGAATGACGTAAGAAGATAAGTTCAGCCTCGAACAAGAACTGAAGGAGAAGACAATTAATGTTGAGTCGAATTCATCTTTCCTCTTTAGGTTACAGTTCAGGCAGAGGAAAAGAGTCTTTGAAAGGATCAAGAGCAGAGTAGCAGTTCAAGAATAAAGAAAGAGGAGCCCGAGGGTAAGGCAATGAAATTGTTCAACCGAGTTGTAGAGGTGAGGGAGCGAAGCTGCTTTATCGACAGGGGAGGTTCAGGCAATGGAATTGTTCAACCGATAGGTGAATGAGTTTACAAGAGAGTCAATTCAACAATTATTAGACATAGGTTCAGGAGTTAAGGAGCTGATACTCAAGTTTTCCTTTATAGTCTTTACAGTCGAATAAATTAACAAGAGAACTGACCGGAGTAGTATAGTCAAGAAAAGAAGGCGAAGGAACCCTTTTATTTAAGGAAGGAAGAGTAAAGAACCAACCAAGCAAGCAGTTTAGGAACCAACCAAGCAAGCAGTTTAGAGTTAGAGCCGAAGGGAAGCGCAGTTTAGGTTATTTTATTTAGTTATTGAGTTTACAGAGTGAAAGAAGAAATCGGGTGCAGCAGCAAAGCAACTCGCGACAGTAAAGGTTCCCGTGAAAGATAAAGAATGGTTCGGCTTGACTTCCTCCTTAATTCAAGAGTAGTGAAAGAAGCTGAGTTAAACACCTAATTCCATAATTACCAAAAGAGGTAAAGAAAGAAAAGCAGTTCAGCCAGCCAGCCTCGTTTACTACAGTTCAATCAATCAGAGAGAGATAGAGTCAATTAATTGAATATCCTTGATGACCTTATTGACTTTGATAACAAACAGTAACAGAAGGGAAGTATAGTCGGTTCAGGGGAATGAAGGAGCCAGCCAGAGTTCAGTTCTTCAGTCGTTCATTAGTTTACCAGTGTTAGAATAATAAATAGGGACAAGAAAGGAGAAAGATCAGTTCAAGAAAGATAAGGGTAAGGTCAGGTAATATCTATAGGAAAAGAAGAAGAGTCCTGGTTTGAAGTGGAGTCTTTGTTTACAGTAGGGTTCAGTCTCATTAATCTTTCTGATTGACTTTCCTGTAAATAAATAAAAGAGTGTTTGAATAGGGGAAGGAGTGAAGGGATCATTCTTTCTTCTTTTCGTCTTAGTTTACAGTTCTCGAATAAATAGGTTAACAGTTCAATCCGCGGGAATAAAATCAAAAGCGTCAAAGCAAAGGCTAAGACAGAGAGGAGCCAGAGGTGATTCAGTTATTGAGTTCAGTTACGAAACTCTAATTCATCTTTCGGGCAGTCTTAGTTTACGGTTACCGTTCGAGAAGAAATAGGGGAAGGAGCTTGAGAAGCAGATAGTTTACGGAAGGGGAATTAATCTTGAATTTGAAGACAGAATCAAAGGAAAGCAAGAGAGCTACTTCATAGGCTTTACCCCGAGTCAAAGAAGGTGAGTCAAGTAGTTAAGTAAGGATAATTAAGAAAGAGGGAGTCCTAAATAAGGAGTACGGATCTTTTACAGAGAAATCCATCCGGTAAACAAGGAGAAAGAAGAAATAAATAGGGTACGGAGAATGCCCTTTTGCTTCTTTATCTTACTGTCTACTACATCTGTCTCATTCATAAGGAGGAATGACTGAGAGTGAAGGGAGAGTGAATTCCGTCTTCTTTCGGCTTTACCTTGTGAAAGAGCTCAATCAGGGACAAGTTAGGTAGTGAACGAGAATGAATAAGGCTTGAGTTGAGTCTTAGTTTACAAAGAGTGTGAAAGGTGAACGAACAAGAACTGACTGTGAAGGAGCGAAGCCGAGTTAAATCAGTAAAAGGGTGTTGCGGGAGAGGATTGACTTAATATATGGAATTACCTATACTCTCAAATAGCCCTAAAAATAAGGGAAAGCATCGACTAAATCATCAAAGGTCCTTACAGTCTAACGAATGTTTCATTTGACAAGGAGGATCAGAGAAAGAAAGAAGGTGCGTTCAGTAGTTCAGGTCAGGTAATATAAGGGCAGGAGTGAAAGCAAGCAACAAAGGAGTTAAGGATCCATCCTGCTTCTTGAATGTTTACTGTTGAATGAATCAAGAGGATTGACTTCAACATTACCCGAGTTCAATAAGTTCAGGGAATATCGTCTTTGGTTCAGTCTTTCCTTACAGTTCACGATCAGTGATTCTTGTTTCGTCTTTACTGTTGAGTTTCATTCATCTTTCTCTTTGACAGTGAATAAATAGGAATAGGAGAGGAGGTTAGAGTTCAAGAAGGATTGAAGGAGAGAAGCTTACCTTGTTCAATCAGCGAGAGTCAATTCATTAGCTGCTTTACTTTACCTCAATAAATGAACGAATAAATAGGGAGGGGATAAGTAGTTCAGGAGGTTACCTCGAACAAGAACTTCAGGGAATCGAGAGAGAGAGGTGAATAAGCTGATCTTTCTTTCAGTTGTTCAGTCTTAGTTAGTTTACAGTTCAAGAATCAATAGGGGAAGGGAGAGGATCAGAGAAAGTCAGTTAAGTCTCATTTCTTCTTCTTGAGGATTTACTGAAAGTGCACGAGAATTGATTCTTCTTCATCTTGAGTGTTTACTGGTCAATCCGGTCAGGTAATATCAAGTATAAGGTTTGAGCTTGAGTCTTGTCTTTCAAAGCTAGCTGCTAATTCCATTGATTATAGAAGAGTAAAGGAGAATGACTAAAGAGTCTCCCGGATTTCTTTTACTATAAACGCGGAGAAGGTAAAGGTGAAGGTTTGAGGTTCAGTCTTTCCTTTCTTACCAGAGAGTAAAAGAGTGAAATCAGGTTGTTCAGGTTCAGTAGCTAGCTTGATCATTAATCTTCTCTTGCTTTCTCTTCAGTTACTTAGAATAACAAGGGTGAAGTAACAAAGGGTTTGCGGTTCAGTCTTGACTTCCTTAATTACAGATGAGAGACCAGACAAGGATAGTAAGAAGGAGCTGATCATCCAGCCGCTTGACCGTACCGAGTAAAAGAGTGAAAGAAGAATCGAATCCTCCAGCCGCTTTACCGAAAGAGTTCCATCAGTCTAAGGTTTAAGGTTGAGTCTCATTCATCTGACGTGTTTACAGTTCGTCAAAGGAGAAGATCCTGAATCAAAGGAAAGCAAGGAGAAGCAGACTGATAGTTTACGAGCGAGGTTCAAGTCTTTCTCTTTTTCTTTGACCTTGTCTTTGAATAAATAGGGTGGGTGGTTGACTCTCATCTTCTTTTTCAGTGTTTGAAGGTGAACGAGAGAATAGGAACAGGAGTAAGTAGCTCGACTCGTCAGGTGAAGGAGAATTACTAAGGAGGAGTATTGATCTTTTTCTTTTACCGACTGTAATGTAAAGGTGAAGGAGCATTCTTGTTTCGTCTTGACTTCCTGGGCAGTCTCATTGTTCAGCGAGAGTCAATTCATTAGCTACTAGGCAGAGGCAGGGTTACCAGAATCTTCTCGGGGCAAAGAACTGACTTAAACTTAGTCCTTGTGAGACCCATAAAATAAGGAAGGTAATCTCAGCCTATTTAACGAGTGAAAGAAAAGAGAAGAGACCTTGTGTTTGAGTGAAAGAAGGGACAAGTGAAGAAGTCTCATTAATCTTCAGTCTTAGTTTACTCCTCAGGGAGAGGAAATTCATTAGCTGCTTTACCTCCTTCAAGAAGCGAGACGAAAGAAAGAAAAGCAAAGATTCGAAACCAACCGAGTTTACTATCAGGTTCAGTAGTTCAGGAAAGAACAGAGAAGAGACAAACAAAATAGCTTTACCGAGTTCAAGCAAGAAGGAAAAGAAAGGAGCGAAGCAACTCTCCCGATAGGGGGAGGAGCGAAGCCGAGGTCAAGGAGAAGGAGAAAGAATCCATAGATAGGTGTAGGCCAGAGTCAACTCTCATTAATAAGGAGTGTTTACAGGAGAGTCCATTCATTAGCTACTGAACCAAATGAACCTATTTCCCTCCTAAATAAAAGAGTGAAATGAACCTCAAAATAGGGAGAAGAGTCAACTCTCATTAATTTCATATGCTTTGGTTACTGTTCAAGAATCAATCGGAAAAGCAAGAAGAGATTCGAGACCCTAAAGGATAGGTGAAGGGGAAGATCAAGATCAAGAAGGAATCTTGAGGATTGACTGACAGTTCACTCTCATTGATTCTTCGATAGTCTTGACTTCCGGTTCCGGATTTCATTTCCTTTTTGTTCAGGTGAAGGAGTCAGGTAAGTAGCTGCGAGAAAGATCAGTGAAAGAGTTAATTCATCTTTACAGAGTCTTGACAGGAGAGGAAAAGAGTCTTTGTTTGAATCATTCTCCATACAGTGAAGGAGCGAAGACAGAGTGAAAGAAGGTTCATGAGTTTACTGTTCCAGAAGGTGAAGGAAGAAGAAAGAAAGGGCCGAAGACGGGGTTCAGGTTAATAAAGAAATCAGGTAACAGGGAAATAGGTAAAGCAGCTGCTAATGAATGGACTACTCGACTGGAAAGGTTCAGGAGTGAAAGAAAGAAGGTGATTGAGCTTCTCTTTCTTGACTTGATCTTTGGCTTTTACCTTATGGCCTGTTCTGTCTCATTCATCGAGAGTTGAGTCTTGACTGACTGTTCCGGATAATGATTGATTCTTTCTTACAGGCAGGAGAGGAAAAGAGCTACTGAATCAACCCATTTACCGAGGGAAAGAAGTCATAGTCCAGCCAGCCAGGAGGTTCAAGAAGGATTTCATATGCTCTTCTCATTCATCTTCCTTTCATTTCTTTCGTCTTTCAAGCAGAATCAAAGAAAAGAAAAGAGCTACTGAATCAACCGAACCCAGTTACCGAGGAAAAGAGTGTTTGAGGGTGAAGGAGAGTCCATTCATTAAATCAAAACCCTATCGAGTTCAAGAATAAATAGGAAGGAGAGAAGCAGGGAAGGAAGAAAAGGTTAATAAAGAGAAGAAAGAATGTTTTACTGTTTCGGGGGTGCAGCGAGAGGGAGAGAAGTTCAATCAGGTTCAGAATAAATAGGGACAAGTGATTGAGTGAAATCAGGTTACGGTTCAGGATTTCATGAAAGAAGGAAAAAGCTGTCGGTTTCTTCTTCTGTGACCTGGGAAAGAAAAGAAAAGAGAACGAGTTCCAGAAGGGAATGAGGGAATCTCAGCCAGCCTATCCCATTTACCGAGTGTTTGACGAGACAAATACATTCTATTCTTATTATGACTGACTCTCATCTTCTTTTACAGTTCTAGAATCAATGAAGACGCTGCTTTACAAAGAATAAATAGGGTCAGGATCAAGAATCGATAGTCTTTCCTATCCCGTCTTGACTTCCTGGTCCGTCTCATTCATCTTGCCCTTCTTTCTTGAACGGTAAACTAAACTCGGATAGGTTCAGTAGTTCAGTCTCATTAATCTTTCGTCTTTCCTTGATTCATAAGGTTCAGGAGTGAGAGAAGGTGCAGGTTCAGGTTTTCTCTTTCGTCTTTCCTTTCTTTTTCAGGGAATATCGGTTCAGTAGTTCAATCTGGTTCAGGTTCAGGTTCCGGAGTTCAGTCGAAGGTGAATGAGCTTCTCTTTCTTCGATCTTCTCCTTTCTTTCACTGTAACCTCGGTCTCTTTGCTTTTCTTTCCTTCACCTTCTTTCACTGTATGTAAACAAGGTTATTGTGTCTCAGAATTCCATTGCCTCTCCCAAGCCGAAAGACAGATCTATCTCATCACAGCACTTGCTTTCCCTTTTCTATCGTCACAGCACTTGCTTTCCTTCTATCGAAACACTGAGAACTTGCTTTCCCTTTTCTATCGAAACTGAGAAGTAGGGCGAAAAGAGGGAATTCTCTAATCCGATAGCCTTACAACAAAGAAGCTTGCTTAACGCACTAGCTTTGAGTTCCGACTTATAAGCTCTTAGAAGTTCAAAACCAAAAGACAAAGTGCATCGCTCTCACGCTCGTCAGTAAAGTGAATTATTCGCCTTTTATATATAAAGGAGTGTTTGTTGTGTACTAAGTAGACTTGCTTACCGTAACCGCAAAGAACGAACGGTTCTATTTATTTCTCCTTATCCATAACCATAAGGGCCGCCTTTCGAACGGTATAAGTTACGACTTCGCTTCCGAAAGAAAAGAGAGATTTGACTCTGATTCACCAGCATCCACTACCAGAAGGAATTTCTTCACTTACCGCCAGCTCTTATTCCCCTTATTCCCATAGTTGAGCGCGGAAACAAGAACTTTCTTTCTCTCATGCCCTTTACCTTAAGCCTGACAAATCTCCTTTCACTTGCCCTACCGCTTTCATTGCCCGGAAAGACTCTCGATCTACAGCCTTCTTCTCTTTCCTTTTCATTACAAAGAAAGTGATCCGCTTGAATAACTAATAAGGCGTAAAAGAAAGGAGTTAAGGTATTCGTTCTTCCGGTAACAAGATCCGGGACTAGGGCGAGCGCTGTTTACTATGCGAGTGGAGAGATTGTTGCGAGCTAATAGCGAGTGGACTTTTCCCCTCCCTTTCTTTATCTTTAGACTTGCAGTAAAACGGAAGAAGTTGACTCAGCTTGCACTTGAGCTTTCAGCCTTCTTTTGAATCCGTCAGTAGGAAAATCAATCCCCAAAGCTACAAGAAAGACGAGACTACAACCGCTACTTGCCCAATAGTACATCGCCTTCCTCCCTGACTTGACTTTCCTAGCTACCCGCGCCCCTCTCCTTTCCAGTCGAGCTGCTTCTTCGCCCCTCCCCTCCCTCTTCAACCCCTTGCCAGCGGAAGGACGAAAGGAAAGATTCTCTGTGATACCGCTTGAATAACGATAATCGGAGTGAAAAGCCTTAAATAGAAAGCTTTAGCAACGTTAGGAGTTATTTATTTATTTATTACTTACGCCAGCACGCACCTGAGACGAGCTTACCAGAACCTTCTCCCGCAACAGAGTTTGACTTAGACAAGTGAATGATATTCAGAGCCTTTAGATGAAGAATGCTCTACTAATACAAGGAGAGTAAAGGACTCAAGATCCGGATCGTAGTAGTCAAGGTCCTACATATAAGCCTGAAATCCCAACATTGGGCTTGATATGCTTTCTCTTCCATTTCTTGATATAGATATTAATTCATTCTATTTCTTTTTAGGCCATGAAGAACGAGAGAGGGAGGGGGTCAAAGTGACGAGACACCGGGATCGCGTCGCCTTACGACACCAATAACAGTGATTTCTGATGAGTAGGAGGAAATAAAGGGGATTGAAATGGATCTGCCTTTTAGAGATAGGGTGGGAAAGACAAATCTCCCTCATAGGAGCGAACTCATTCCCACATTCGTTAGCCGCAAAGCTGTAAACGGCAGCAACTTACCGCTTGGTCACTTTTGAAGGTATCTCTTTACCCTATTCATGGCTGACTGCGTACATCAATGTCTCCCCACTAATTAGGCGGACGACAGGACTAGTGTCGCACAACGCCAATACCGTACAGAATGAATAGCCCCATTTACTATATGTACCGATGAAAGTGAGAAAGGTAATAAGCCTTACGAATCTGGGGCAGGTTGTTGTCAATGCGACATTGGCATCTAACAAAGGACCAGTGAAAGCCAATGATAGAGCTTACCAGTAGGTCGAGCCTACCTAATTTCGCTTCTTCTTTCAGCCAATTTCGAGACCATTCCAAGTGCTGTCAGCCCAGGATGCCTAGAGCCGCACAACGATTGGTTTCCAACCGCGCAGGTTGTTGGCAGATAGGAAAGGCCAAGATACGAACTTGACGTCCCAAGGAGTCTCCGTTCATCTTCGTTCAAGGCAAGGACACATTTGACCCCAATGTTACATACAGTGGCTCTAGCTAAGGCTGCCAGCGGTCTAGATAAGACGCAGCAGCGCAGGACTCTCAATCAATTGAGATAAGCTATGACTCTCCAACAAGGACTACCTACAAGGGCAGCAACAACAACCCAGCCCTTAAGACAAAGTCTATGGCCAGAACTCAGAAGGCGGCGGAAGATCGTTCGAAAGCGAGTAGCTAAGACCCCGGGGAAAGCATCCAAAGAACAAGGTAGAAAGAAAGACAGGATGGCGTTGAAAGTTTATAAGCCAAGCCAAAGGACGGCGACAAGGAAGATGGCAGCCATTAAGAAGAAGATTGCCAGTATACTGAAAGAGAGACTGAAGTAAGGAACGCAAGCCCCAGGACCAGGAAAGTGACGGTGGAGAGGAAAGCTCAAAAAAGAGAATGAGTGCACGGATGTAACGCAATACGTATTATGAAAGGTAGGTATAGTTTCAGGGTTGGTTGTTGCATAAAGCCTCGATAAAGTCTCTTACAGAGAGTCAGTCGTCTTAATCCCTCCATACTATGTTCCGAGTTTACCCAACTATGACTTAACGAGAGTCGAGACAGCCTTGTCTTCTCTTCGGGTGTGCTTCATCTCATATATATGCCCGCTTCGTAATTGAATGTCAGCCTTTCATTGGGTGTCCGATGAGACCAGAGTCGAACCTAACCGTTGAGCCCGAGGGTTGTGTATGTACCCCACTGGGTAGAACAAAGGGTCGTAGTTAAGTATACAAGGGATAGTTGCCTTCGGGTAGAGGGTCAACTCGGCTAGCACGCTAACTATAACATTCAACCACCAAGATCCAGAAAAAGAGGGTAGAAGGCTCGAGCGAGGAAGGGTGGCGAAGGAAACCCATAATTAGAATGTGGGTATCCAGACTCGAGAAAGCAGGAAAAGCCATTCCAGGAAGATCGATAACAGAAGACCGGATAAGATTGAAGTATGAGCGCAAGCTTTTAGACTGCTGCGAAAGCGAGCCAGCAGCTGGAGGATCAGAAAGGTAGGCCGGTCGAATGAGGGAGAGCCAAGCCAGAGTCTCAATAATCAGACTACGTCTTAAAAAGGATGGATGGAAGGAAGGGTGGTGGATCCTGTGTGACCATTAAAATCGTTGTCATTCCAGTACATAGAAAGACGCTGGAAGTCATTCCGTTCGTTTCTTTCTCCCATTATTTCAATGCCCGGTTAGAACAGCTAAGCCCGCCTCGATTCTATTCGTATATATTATCAAGTCTGCACGTTACCTTTACCGTTTGCCATTTAAGGGGGAGGGAGTCTTGGAGCTCTGAGTCGACGAGAAGAAACTATTCCCTCTCTGTCCCAATACCTTACTTATTACCATAGAAAGAAAATGCTAATGCCAACTATACTATACTATCAGTAGCTAAATGAGAAAGCCTCTCCCTTCGGTCTCGCGGTTTCACCCCTCTCTCTTATGGCTCGCCCGGGATCTAAGCGGATTGAAGTTCAGAAAGGACTCCCTGCAGGCCAACGAAAGCTGTCAGTTGTGGACATGACTACTATTTAGCTAGGGGAAACTCACTGTCTAAGATAGTGGCCGTCCAAAAGAGGGAATAAAGAGTAGGAAAGGTCCGGAGATTCTTTCCTATATGTAGTACTCTCCGATTCTCTTTCATCATCTTTTTGCACTTTCTTTGTGGTACCTTTTTGTTGTCCTTCATTTTGAGTAATCATTCCGCTTTTCTTTCTTATTACTTTGTCTTGACTTGTCTTGGTGAATCAACCAGAACCCAATGAATAATGCGGGTCTTCGTTCAACTATTTCACGGGACTTTTAGGTAAGATGAAAAGCAGCAAGCCCATAGCATAGGAAGTTGTAGCTCAGTCTATCTTTCTGCCCAGAATGAATGCCCAACGGAACCTACTCCACTGAATCTAGGTACTTTCTCTTGGCATAACAACAATTGCTTAACGAACTCATGTATCTCAGGCTATCAGATATACCGATTTGCTTCAGTGAGAAATTTGGCCGAAAAGTGCTTGAAGCTGAAGTTCTTGTACCCTATTTGAAAACTGTAGGATAGCAGACCCATATGAGTCCAACGATTTTCGCTGAACCGTCAAAGCCAGGCCAAAAATAGGAGTCAATCAAATAAGGAGTACTGATTTTGTAGATGTACAAAGAAAGTTGCAGCTGATGATCGAGATTATTCCGAAGAAAGCCTGAGGGCACTGTTCCTAGGAGCTCTTGCACATGATCTTTTGACTCTGCTTCCTTCCTTATTTCACTGATGCTTTAGGGACAACCTATTTCATGGGTTTCTCACCCTCGAGTACAGAGCTCTTTCCTTTCGGATCTTGCTTTCACCCCCTAACATTGAAGTGAAGACTGAGATTCGTAGTCTACTTTGCTTTCAGTGCGCGTTTTTAGCCTAGTATGTAGACGGAATCGCTTTCCAATTAAGAGGAGTGAGTTACTCTGTCATTAGCTAGCCCTCGGAGTCCCTTTGTTTTGTCTAGCCCAGCTTTCTCAGATGATTTCCTCTGGGATGCCGGAAAGAGATCGAAGCTCTCTCTTCTGACGATGGTTGGAGTTTACGTCAGTCAAAGTGACTTTTTTGAAAGGCTAAATAAGAAATGTTCAGACCTTCGCTTGATTCAGCCTATGGGAAAAGACAAAACGAGGATGATCGTCTGACTGTACCCGATCCTTTCTTATCTGGTTTCAAACTCTCTTGAAAGGGGCCAGCTAACCACTCGCTTAAGTGTCAAATGGTTTTTTGAGTGCATTTAATCAATCGATCCTTGGTTTACGTGTGTAGGATGACTCCCCTCTGGTTCAGGGATCATTTTCAAAAGCCGAAGGCAAACAGTCAAAGAAACCGGACTAGCGGCCGGAAAAAGCGAAAAAACAAACTGGGGGGAAGTCGTTGGATTGTTCGCTTTGAGAGGATGCCTTTTTTATCCTTATGTGGTACTGGCTATACTTTGATTACTTTTGTTTTCCTTCTTTGATTATCAGCCTTTTTCTTTGAATCAATCTTCAAACCACCAGATCTTGCTGAAGAAAGTAAGAAAGAAGTCGCACAATCTTGTAATCGTTCATTTGTCCAAGATTCGAGTCAAATCTACCTTACCCTTTATTCTTCTTTTTTTCACTGCACACTTTCTGTTCAAAAACCTCGTCCGAGCCTGGTCTTGACTCTGATGTGTGGTATTCATTCTCGTTCGGCTCTTGGGTCCAAAAGCTCCTTCTTCTTTCGCCACAGACTTTTTTCAATAAGTTTCGATTGAGTTAATGCCTTTTGAAAAGAACAAGAAAGAAAGAATAGACTCCACTCGAAGATGGCACTAGGAGTTGTCTAATCGCCCAGTCCCAAACTCTTCTTCCTGCGGCTGGAATTCCGTTCGGAAAAAAACAGAGTGACAACTGTCCTCCACCCCCGCTAGGGAGAATTGGCCCACTATTTTTCCCCTTCTTTTTCTTCTTTGTTGGATCGTAACTTAGCGCGAGCAAATCTTCGTTAGAGCGTGCCCAAAATCTGATTCCAAAGCTTTCTTCACACTTGCTTCATAGAAGGACACCTTTCCGTGTTCAGAGAGTCCACTCTGTCCACTCCAATTCCATTTCCATTGGCGAGAGAAAGAAAGGGCAGAGCCGCGAAAAAATCTATGAAAGACATCAGATTTATGGGGATTTTAGTAGGATTTATTTATTCTCATGATGTAGAAATAAGAGCAGGGTCAACGATCACTCACGTCACGGGCTGGCCTCAAGACAATTCCCGCGAAACTCTTTCCTCTACGCTTCTTGTTCTTCTCTTCGATAAAAAACTCTTTGGAGAGAATTCCCCTTACTCGACTTCCATTCTTGATCGACTCACAAATCTCTTCTTCTTTCTTACACTGGTGAGAGGCAGCTGCACAACAATTTGCTCATTTGTTGAATGAGACTGAAACCATCTTTCTTCGATCGGGGAATAAGCTAGCCTAAAAAGAATGAATTATTCCATTTGTCTTGTCTTGTGTATAGGTAGGAAGGAATAAATCAATCAAATTCCGAGAGGCTGAATTCAGTGCTTCTTTAGGATCCCGGAGAAGATCTTGTGGGACAAGGGAACATCCAGGTACTTGATTATCAAAATCGAAATAGTCTCGTCCGTCCGGTTTGAACCAATAGAATTGAATAAATTGGGAGCAGGAAACGGGCCACGATTTGGGACCAGGACGATGTCGACAAAGCCCAAAGAGTTGAGGATGAGGATTTGCGGGAAAAAGATTAACAGAATTAGGGTAGGGTTCCTAATCAAAAATTGCATCAAAGTGAAAAACCGATATAGAAGCCAAAAGCCTGCAAAACTCTAACCTCTGATTCTGCATCCCTCTCTCCTGTGGTATTCCATCACAATTCAAATGTCCGGGCCGTGTCTCAGTCCCAGTCTGGCCCTTTATCTTAACTGAAAGGGGCGA
>NC_014050.1:85000-152500 GCF_057944985.1 Cucurbita pepo subsp. pepo | reverse complement strand
AGCACTGGCCGTCCATAGATGGCATAGAGCTCTTACACAGCCAGCCCCTAATAGGAAGACTGAACTCTCGGTTGGGTTCCCGGTACAGTGCTTTCATCTTTCACTTCTGCTCTGTCTTATTAACTTCTGTCTGATCTCATAGAACTTCAATTGAGGCTTTCTGATCCGTGCTTGATCTTACAATCACCGACTCGAAATGAATGGGCTACCAAAGAGCAAATGTCGGCATATCCTCATCATCCGGCTGGACACTAGGATGTGAAGCTGTAAACAAAGATTCTCCCTTGTTAGACCGCTCTGGCTCGGTACTGTGTCGATTGGGGGGTTCTCTTGGAAGTTTGAGTCCAGTTTCTTCCTCTTCATTCAAGTGTATTACATAACCTACAACCAAAGAGCATAGAATCAGACTCTATAGGAAGGTCATGTATCACAGCACGCTTTCTATATCTTTGTTCTAAGAATCAAACATCTTTTCTTCTGTGAAAGAGCCACGCACAACAGACTTGCTCCCCCTGTATCGAAGAATTCTGTACTTTTTCCCTCTAAACCAGCAAATAAGATTTCTTCATTTAATAAAGGCTGGAGCCCTCCTGAGCTATACCTCGAAGAGCGATCTCTTGTGACGGAAAGGCTGGATGGAGCCCCCCTACTCCTAGCTCATCTTTCGTGGGCTCTAAAGGAATTTAGGTTGAATCAAACCTCTTTCTCTTTACCGATTGCAGATGATTATTCTCAAGCGGACACTTTTCTGCCGATACTACCTATCTGTACAGTAACTCCTGGGCAAAAGCCCCTTTCCCTGTAAAACAATGTATCCAAGGGCAAAAAGCTTGAGTCAAGCAGTACTGAGCTACGGTCTTCTCCCTGACTTCTTCTTATACCCTTCGTGTCCAGGCAAGGAGTCAATCATACAAGACTTCCTTAGCTTTAGCTTTAAAGAAAGTTCCCTGCGGGGCTGTTTGTTACACGTCTTCCCTCCGGGGGAGAAGGAGCACTCTTGTCGACTCTCCACTCTTTTGCTTTCAGTGAGTTCAGATGCATAGTAGAATCTTGGTGGGTCAGAGATGCCATGCGCAGAAGAGTAAGCGCTTGAAGCCGAATCCGGGATAATAACTATCAGATATAAGCGGGAAGGAACTAAGCTAGGGAAATTCTGATATAAATCCTCTATTCTATGTCTCGCAGCTGAGCTCATTCGCTTGATTTTGTCTCCCAGCTTCGCTCGTTCCCCCATTATATGTCTCAGAATTCCATTCCCTCTATTCTATGTCCTCAGAATTCCATTGCCTCTCAAAAAGAAAGCATTACTGGCGAACAGAACAAAACTCCTCAGTAAGTAGAAGGATTGGATGGGAGCAATTCAAGTCAAGCTAGACAAACAAGTTCTCTTAGATCTTCTCTTTTGGTTACTCTCATACGGGAGGAAACTATTGAACTTATACTTGATTCGGAATAGACAAGATTCGGCCTGAAAACAGTCTCATGCCAAAGATCGATGCAAAGGTTAGATTGAACCACCTCTATCGACCCAACTAGTCCTCTAACAAGCAAGTAAGCCAACTAGTAGGTTAGCTCTCTACATTAGAGCTTTGGTCGGTGGCGGGTGGAAGGGCCCTCGCTCAACGGATAAAAGTGACTAACGGGATATTACTAAAGAGTAGCAAGGAGACTTTAAGAGACCTGTTAGAGTCAAGCCTCAACTTTCATAATGTGCCTTCTCCCCTCAGCTTGATAACTCCTATCTACATCAAGATCTGGCCCTGCTGCTCTCTGGTGATCTTCGCCCATTCCGTGGCACCCGCACGAAAAGAAAGGAAAGATCGGCAAATAGCGTACCAATCAGATACGCCTCTCTAATTCACTTGGAAAAAGAAAGACAGACCAAGCAGACAGTTGAGTTCGCAGCTACAGGCGCAACCAACAGGCCAATGAACATCGAGAGTCACCCACCCCATGAAGTAAGGAAAAGAGAAAGAGGAAGCGAAGCGAAGGAGCGAGGAAGGAATTGAATATGCGAGTGATTGAGTGAAAGAAGGAATCGGAGAATATGCTTTACCTCGTTCAAGAATAATGAATGAAAGAATAAAATAACGAACTCGAACAGAAGGAGAAGGTTTTCGCTTTCGGCTTTATTACCGAGTTCAAGAAGAAATAGGGAGAGGAGTCAACATTCATCTTTCGGATTGACTGAGAGTGAACTCTCATTGATTCTTCGATAGTCTTGACTTCCTGTTCCGGAGCTTGACCTGATGATAGTTGTAGAGGTTCAGGAAATGGAATTGTGAGACCGATAGGGGCAGGCAATGGAATTGTGAAACCGATAGGTTCATGAGTTCACTCTCATTCATCTTCAGTTTCGTCTTGACTTCCTGTTCCGGATTGAATGAATTGACTCGACTGGAAAGTGATAGTAATATCAGTTCAGGGGAAGGGTCGAAGACGCTCGACGAGAAAAGGGAGGAGAGGGTTTCTCTTTGATAAAGTCAAGGTTACGGAGCGAAAGCTGCTCGACCAAGAGGTTCCGGAGTTCAATCTGGTTCCGAGGAGCTTGACCTCTTCTTCTCTTACAGTTCAATCAGTCTAAGGTTTAAGTAAGGTTTCGTCTCATTCATCTTTCTTACAGACAGACAGGAGAGGCAAAGAGGTCCATCAGGCCAATGCTGGGTTACTCTCATCTTCTTTATCTGGGCAAAGACTTAAACTTAGTGTAGTGCTTTGAGACCAATAAGGTAATCGAAACAGTGAGAGAAGGGGAAGGGGGTTTCTTCGTTTACAGACAGTTCCAGAAAGGAGAAGATCAAGAAGAAATAGGAAAAGGAATAGGAGTTCAAGAAGGTGAATGAGTTTACAGAGTGAAATCAGGTTCAGGTTCAGGCAAGGAAAGATAAAGAAAGGTTCAGGCAATGGACTTTACCGAGTTGGAGAGGAAAAGGGGCGAACTCGACCGATAGCGAGAGAGAGGAGTGAAGCCGAGCAGGTTCCGGTTCAGTAGTTCAGTGAAAGAAGGATTGAATGAATAAGATAATATAGGTTCAGTAGCAAAGGGAATAGGGGCGAAGGGAGAGGAGCGAAGCTGGGAGACAAAATCAAGCGAATGAGCGAAGCTGCGAAGACTGTAAGGAGAGGAGTGAAATCCGGTCAGCCAGGGAATATCGGTTCAGGTTAAGGTTTTCTCTTTCGTCTTTCCTTTCTCTCTCTTTTTCTTTCATTTTCTTCTTCTTTTCTTCCTTTCCTTTCTTTAACCTATCTTTCTTTAACCCATTTATTTACCTTGGGCAATCAGCGAGAGGAAATGGAATTGTGAGACCGACAATGAATAGGTAAAGGAGCCTCTCATCCAGCCAGCCTATTTACCTTGTCTTTGAATAAAGAGGAGCGAAGCAAATAGGTGAATGAACGAAGCAACGAGACCGAGAGGAGCGAAGACAGCCACTTTACCGAGTTGGAGAAGGGAGACGAAAGAAGCCGAGGTTCAGGTTAGTTAATAAATCAGGTATAATGGGTAAAGCTGCTAATTCATTGATTCTTTCACTGTAAACTCCTTCACCTGTCGGTTTCACTGCTTCGCTCAATCACCTGACAGTCGAGAAAATGAACGAAAGACTCACAACCACGTAACAAAGAAAGCGGCTTCGCCCCTTCGCCTGTCGGTCTCACAGCTTCGCTCCTGGACTACTGAACTCACCTTCTTTCTCTTCTCAATCACTACTGAACCTATTTCTTCTTGATCCTTCCCCTTTGACTCTCCTCCTGTAAACACTCAACTCAAGCAAGATTCATTCGACAGATTTCACTCTTTCCCGAGGGTTGAACTATTCAAACACTCTTTTCCTCAACTCAAGCAAGATTCATTCATTCGACTTAACTCCTTCCTTGTTCCGTGTGAGTTATTCTCTCTCCTCTCAGTTCGTGTTCGTGATTCAAAGACAGTAAACTCGGTGTGTCTCCTCTCTTTGCTTTTCTTTCCTCTCGCTTCACTGTAAAAGAGAACTACTCCTTATAAATTATCCTTGACCCTTTCTTTCCTATCCTTGGAGGTCTCAGAATTCCATTTCCTTCATCTCCTGATAGCATTCTTTCTTTTGTTAATCAATCAATCAATTCTTTCTTTCTTTCTTTTGTTGGAGTTGATGGAGAAGCTGCATTCATTGTTGGAACTGGGTTGGAACGCCACGTGGCTGGAGATTCCTGGGTTGCCGCTATAGCCGAACACAGGGGAAAGATCATTTATACCGGCATCCTTTTGGCAATGGGTATACTCTAGGAATTCCATTAGTTCTGTATCAACGTTCTAACAAAAAGACTTGTATGCAGCAAAAATCCCAGGTTCCCCACAGGGTAAATGCATTAAAAAAGGGCAAATGTTAGCGGACGGTGCTGCTTTAGTGGCTAACTTTCGTTGGGAAAAACCGTATTAGTAGCTTATATGCCATGGGAAGGTTACAATTCTTCAGATGCAGTACTAATTAGCGAGCGTCTGGTATATGAAGATATTTATACTTCTTTCCACATACACGGGGAAATATGAAATTCAAACTCATGTGACAAGCCAGGGACCGAATCACTAACTCAATCCCACATCTAGAAGGAAGCCCGCTTACTCCGGAATTGAGACAAAAATGGATAGAAGGAATTGTGATGCTGGGATCGTGGGTGGAGACGGGCGAGTAGGTAAATTAACGCCTCAGATGGCGAAAGAATCAGCGTATGCCCCCGAAGATAGATTATTACGAGCCATACTTGGCATTCAGGTATCTACTTCAAAAGAAACCTGTCTCAAACTACCTATAGGCGGTAGGGGTCGAGTTATTGATGTGAGATGGATCCAGAAATAAGGGAAGGGGGTTGGTTCGAGTGAGAATCCAGAAATGATGAGTGTATCTATTTCACAGAAACGGGAAGGAAATCAAAGTAGGCGATAAGGTAGCGGGAAGACATGGAAATCCAGGTATTGTTTCACAAAGGGTGCCTAGAGAAGATATGCCTTATTTGCAGAAGACCAGTTGATATGGTTTGAAATCCATTAGGAGTCCCCTCACGAATGAATGTAGGACAGATATTTGAGTGCTCACTCGGGTGGTTAGCGGGGAGTTTGCTAGATAGACATTATCTCATAGTACCTTTTGATGAGAGATATGAACAAGAGGCTTCTAGAAAACAACTAGCCTTTTCCTCATTCTATTCAGCCAGTAAGCAAACAGCGAGTCCATGGGTATTTGAACCCTAGTATCCGGGAAAAAGCAGATTGATGGAAGAACGGGAAATCCTTTTGAACAACCTGTTATAATAGGGGAAAGCCTTATATCTTGAAATGAATGAATCAAGTTGATGATAATAGACAGACGTTCGTTCCTGTGGACATTATGCACTTGTTACACAACAACCCCTTTAGAGGAAGGGCCAAGCAAGGCAGACAAGGGGTGGGAGAAATGGAGGTTTGGGCTCTAGAAGGGATTTGGTCTTGCTCATATTTGACAAGAGATGCTTACTTATCAATCTGATCATATTAGAGCTCGGCAAGAAGTACTTGGTACTACGATCATTGGAGGAAGAATACCTAAACCTGAGGATACTCCAGAATCTTTTCAATTGCTCGTTCGAGAATTACGTTGGCTTTGGAACGGAATCATTTCCTTGTATCTGAGAATAACTTCTAGATTAAGAGGAAGGAAGCTTAATCAAAATGAATCAGACAATTTGTTCTATGATCGATCGGTATAAACATCAACAACTCCGAATGAATTGGATTAGTTTCTTTTCTCCTCAACAAATAAGTTCAGTGCTTGGGCCAATAAAACCCTAGCTAATGGCGAGATAGTTGGAGAGGTAACAAAACCCCCTATACTTGTTTTCATTACAAAACTCATAAACCTGAAATGGATTATTTTGTGAAAGACTTTTCGGGCCTATAAAAAGCGGTATTTGTGCTTGTGGAAATTCTCGAGTAATCGGAGAAAGAAGATTCGCGGTGAACAATGCGGAGTCTAATTTGTTGGTTGATTCTCGGATACGAAGAAATGGGCTTTATTAAACTGGCTGGCATGCCCAGTAACCCATGTGTGGTATTTGAAACGTCTTCCTAGTTATATCGGGAATCCTTTAGCTTTAGATAACCCTCTTAAAGAATTAGAAGGCTTAGTATATTGCGATGTGTGATTTGATGTTGATTTTACGGATTCCCAGTCATCCCATTCATTCAATCTCATTGGGATGCCCCGGATCTGACATGTGGCTTGCTTGGTAGGAGTACCATGAAGCTCAGAATTGTGGGTGTAGTCAATACTCCCATCCCAAATCAAAGGGGAATTGGTCTATGGTCGATTCAGTAAGAAATAGGAATTCTCAGTTCTACCTCGTGCGAAACAAAACGGATTTCCTTTGTGTAATTCATTCTTTTTCTTTCTTCAAGGAAATTATGTTACTACAATAAGCTAATATTTCATGCATGGTGAAAGGAAGGAGTCTATCCATCGCATATAGGCTTTAAGGACATGGTGTCATAACCGTCGACGAGGTTCAGTAGGGCCAGCCAGGCCAGATCGAATGGAACGATACCAAGTCAATCCCTTATTCCAAGGTACTCTTTATTCATTTGAATTAAGGGGATTCGTCATTCCACGGGAAATAGACTACTCACAAATTGCACATTTCCTTTTTTTCCGGTGTAATGGATATATTGAATAAAGAACTCATCACATTGAAATCCATTGGAAAGTCAAAGAATCCATGAAATCTTGTTTGGTCTTAATTGAGAACTTGAGTAAAGAGTAGTTCGGTGTTTTATAGAATTGGAAAGCGGGAACTCCTTTATTTGATGTAACTACTTGAGCTGAGCCGGATGAAAAGAAACTTTCACGTCCGATTTGGAAAGGGGGAGATCCTATAGTTGAGTATATTTGTCTTTTGCTAGGCCCATAGTGAAAAACCCTACTTTCGTACGATTACGGGGTTCATTCGAATATGAAATCCAATCCTGGAAATACAGGATCCCACTTTTTGTGACTACCCAAGGCTTGCTTCGATACATTTCGAAATCGAGAAATTTCTACCGGAGCAGGTGCTATACGAGAACAATTAGCCGATCCGGATTTGCGACTTATTATAGATTATTGGTTGGTAGAATGGAAAGAATTAGGCGAAGAGGGACCTGCAGGTAATTAATGGGAAGATCCACAAGTTGGAAGAAGAAAGGATTTTGGGGCTAGACGTATGGAATTAGCTAAGCATTTTATTCGAACAAATATAGAAAGAACCCGAATGTATGGTTTGATGTCTGTCTATTACCTGTTCTGTTCTTCCTCCCGAGGTGAGACCGATCATTCAGATAGATGGGGGTAAACTAATGAGCTCGGATATTAATTCACTGACGAGAGGAGTTATCCGGGAACAATACTCTTCCTTCCTTCTTATTGATCTATTAACAACAAGTAGATCTACGCCAGGAGGGAGAATTAGTAATGTGTCAGGAGAAATTGGTGTAAGAAGCCGTGGATACACTGATTGATAATGGAATCCGCGGACAACCAATGAGGGATGGCCATAATAAGGGTTACAAGTCGTTTTCCGATGTAATTGTAATTGAAGGCAAGGGAAAGAGGGAAGATTGATTTCGGGAAGGAAACTCTGCTTGGCAAACGGGTCGATTATTCAGGACGTTCTGTGATTGTTGTTGGTCCCTCACTTTCATTACATGGGGATTGCCTCGCGAAATCGCAATAGAGCTTTTCCAGACATTTAGCTTCGAACATAGGAGTTGCTAAGAGTCAAATTCGGGAAAAAGAACCCATTCTATGGGAAAGACTGAAGGAAGTTATGCAGGCAGGGGAGGGGCATCCCGTATTGCTAAATAGAGCGCCCACTTTCTTTGCATAGATTAGGCATCCAGGCCTTCCAACCTATTTGAGTGGAAGGACGTGCTATTTGTTTGTTTATATCCATTAGTTTGTAATGTAAGGGATTCAATACTTTGATGGGGCTGGCTGGCTGTTCATGTACCTTTCTCGTTGTAGGCTCAAGCAGAGGCAGGCGCGTTTACTTATGTTTTCTCTCTCATCTGAATCTCTTGTCTTCAGCTATTGTGGGGATCCCATTTCTGTACCAACTCAAGATATGCTTATTGGGCTCTATGTATTAACGAGCGGGAATCGCCTAGGTATTTGTGCAAATCGGTATAATCTATGTAATCGCAAATAGAATACAAATGACAGGTCAATAATAACTAACTATAAATATACGAAAGAACCCTCTTTTTGTAATTCCTCTGATGCAATTGGAGCTTATCGCCAGAAAAGTCGATAGTCCTTTGTGGCTGGCTCGGAGACTAGATCAACGCGTTATTGCTTCACTTCAAGAGAAGCTCCTATGGAAGTTCACTATGAATGGGTACCCATCATGAGATTTACAGGTACTATCTAATAGTCAAAAGTCTCAAAAAAGCAATTCTTTGTATATACATAGATTCGAACCCCTGTTGGTCATAGTTCTCTTTATCTAGAAATCGAAGGAAGAGGCTGGCTATACAAGGTGCCGGGCCTGCTCATATGGTACGTAATCCTCTGGTATCTCACTCAGCTAAGCTAAGTAATTAATGATTATATGGGGTATGCTCTTCTCTCCGGTTCAACTACGCCCATAGGTCCTGAATTTATACGCGAATCAAGATGTAGAAAAGGAAGTTTTCCAATCAATATAAGTGACTCAAACCTCAACCCTATCTATTGTCGAACCCCACTCAGCGTAATATGGAGGTACTTATGGCGGGCCGATCTGGTCTTTCACAATAAAGTGAGTGATAGATGGGAACTGCCACGACTTATTAGCGGATTAATAGATTACTTCGGAATGGCATATACATCACACATCCTGGCCTGGATCAAATAAAGACTCTGGGGTTCCAGCGGGCCCCTGCTACATCCATTTCATTAGGAATTGCGGATCTTTTCACAATCCCTTCCCCTTCCTTCTGATGGCTCAAGATGCTAACAAAGTTTGATTTTGGAAAAACACCATCATTTCATTAAACGTAGACGCAGTAGAAAGATTACGCCAGTCCATGGGGATATGGTATGCTAGAAGTGAATATTTGCGGCAAGAAATGAATCCTACCTAATTTGAGGATGACTGACCCTTTTCATCCAGTCCATATAATGTCTTTTTCGGGAGGGAGAGGGGTGAAAGAGCGAGACCGAGTTCAAGAGTGAAAGAAGGAATCTTTCGGATTTACTTACAGTTAAGTCGAATTGATTCTTCGATAGTCTTTCCTTAATAATGAATGAATTACCTTGACTCTCTTTTATCCCTAAAAATAGGGAGAGGATAGAATGAATTTCTTTCTGGTCTTTACAGTCTCATTCATCTTTCTTCTCCCTTCATTCTTGAACTGTAAACAAACTCTTCTTTCGTTTCGTCTCCCTTCTTTCAAACACTTACAACTCGTTCACGTTCAATCCGGTCAGGTAATACTGTTTCTGGTTCCGGAGTTCAGTTCGTTCACTCTTATTCTTTTTTCTTCTTTGCTGCTTTACCGATAGGGAGAGGATCCTTAATACTTGATTCTTTCCTTACTGTTCAGGATCATGAATGTTGAGTCTTTCCTTACTGTTCCGGAGCTCAGCAGCGAGACGAGAAGAGTGAAATCAGGTTCATAAGTTTACAGTTAAAGAATCAGATAGGGACAAGAAGGAAAAGAAAAGGAGCCCGAAGCAACTCGAAGAGGCGCGAAGCTAAGAAGACTGTAAAGGGGACGAATTAGCTTTCACAAATGTAACGCTGTCTCAGGTCTCTATAGTATAGCACTTCTTGGCAGATTCACTATCAAGTCAGACAAAGAAAGAACCTTCTTCAAGGCAAACAAGCCATTAGGGTGGTAGTAATTGAGGAGACACTTGATGGATATGGGAGAAAGAAGACTGACTGAGTACATGGAAGTGCTCAGGTTTCCGAACTGAGTCTGTACTAAGGCTAAGGAAAAGCAATATCTCACATCTCTCTCTTCTCTGAATCTGACTTACATACGAGACTAGGATGTTTGACCAGTAGAAGCTATCCGAACCTCTCATCACAGCACCATGCCATCCAATTCATTATGTAAAGCCTGACTCTAACAAGTAAGCAAGTAAACTAACATATTTCACCCCGTCCTTTTGAGTTGTAAGCAATGTCCCTTCGCTTGATAAGACTTCCTATGAGAGAACGAATTTCAAGCTAGGACGGATTAGAAAGATTATGATCCCATCCTAAAGGAATGTTTACGTAATGGACAGATTGGACTACTGGAAAACAGAAAGAGCTAATGGAAAGCAGTAATAGACCGCTGACTAGTCTAGACCCCTTTTGCAATTGAAGTGAATCCCTTAAGTTAAGTAAGTATAGGAGATTACTATTTTTGATGGTCCTACACCTGCAGCAAGCACATTCCCTGGCTATAATCAAATGGCACAAAAAGAGAGAGAAAGAAAGACGGGCTTCAGTCCCCACATCATGATCAGGGGTGACGGGTCTATTCCACCAGCTGAAATGAAAGGGAGGAAGACAGAAGGAATCGAAAGAATGGAAAGCTGCCAAGGCCTTATATAGATGGAATAGCCGATTATAGTCAATCTGATTTAAGTAAGGTGGATTGACTGGCTTACAAAAATGTCCTCGGCTTCTGGGCACAGTTGAGGGTAAAGATTATTCTGATTACTAGGTCTGCTAAACTAGAATAGCAGATGATAGCCCGCCGATTGGACTAGATCGAAAGCCCGGAACATCCTTGATATCGTGAAGTGACCCTCGCGCTTAAAAGCACTGGAATACTTGACTGAGACCTTAGCCGCCAATGCTGATATAAAAAAATGCCCATTCCCCCGCTTTTTCAGACTGGTGAAGAGAATCTCTTAGACCGGGGGTTTTGAGATAGAGGTCCTTTAAGGTGAACTTATTCCTTACTAGTTAGCTTTTTCATACAGTCCTTCCAACTGGCTATTCTCGGGAAAGCTTGAACGTGACGAATAGGCTGCACTTCCTTTTTCTTACAATAGGTAGAGTCTCTAAAAGCCTTATAGGAGCATGAGACTGAAGAAGTATGGCATTGGTGTGAATGACTCCGGCCCAAAGGTTAGCGAATCCTACTACTTCCATTCTTTTTGAGGGAAAGAAAGGGGGCTAGCTGTTCTTTTATCCGCTGCTGTCTCTGATCGACTGCATTAGCACTTGTTGAATTGGTCTTCGGCAATAACTTCGGAGTCATTCAAATAGAAGTAAGAAACTGATTAGGCAACTCAGCCCTTTAACATTCTCTTTCTCTCTTTTTCTGGCTTAGCCTACCAGGGAAATGGCTCCTTCTTCTTGATAGCACAGGTGAGAACACCCCTGCTCGCTTCACCGATCTCTATATAGATCGCCTCTAGATCCCCCATCCATTAGACTGATTTAGTCAAGTATGCCAATAGGGGCTCCGCGCTTACTTACTTGAAATCTGAAAGATATCCCCGAATGGTATTGATGGACAGATTCCCTTGGAGCAAAGGAGAGAGAATGCTAGCAACTTCGAAAGACCCTCTTAGGCGGCTATTGATATTGTTGGAAGAGTCGTTTTCCTGGAAATCTATATGCATCTACTAGTTTCATGGCGCCATACCCTCTTAGCATTATTGACTTTTCAGTCTGAACTTTAGCATTTATACAGGCAGTAGGCTTACAAGTTATATTCCAATTATATGTCAAATTCACTATGGGATATATCTATTTATTTATCAATTACCTAGATCCAACAATCTTTCATTTACTTTAGGGAAGGCTATTCCATTGTATGACAGTTTAGGTGGTGGTATCATTCAAAAGAAAGAGATATATGAGATAATTGAACACCAAGTGAGGTTATAGGGTGATAGATATAAGTATGCTGCGATAACTGGGGTATTTATCAACATATTTGATGAATCAAGAGATGATTCCCTGATATCCTTAGTAGAGGAACAAAATAATCGAAAATAGGTAATCACATTTCTGTTATGGATTCCGATATAATAAGTGGGGCTTATCTACCATCAGTCAAATCACTGATGTATAAAGTCGTATTCCATCTATCTCCTCATATTAACGCAATCAAAGGGAATAAGAAAAATCTCGTCCTTTCATTGTAGCCGATTTAGAGACTGTACTATAGTGTGAAAGTTCCTTATGGAGCTGGTTACTTAGTGGTTCAGCCTGGTGATGATCTTCCTTCTTTACCTTCCTATTCGATACAACCCTTTTTCAGCGAAAATCACATGACATTCTATCCGAACTTTGAAGACAGGAGTCAAAGATATTTGAATTTCTCTTCAATTTTGAGGAATGTGTGAAAAGAGTAAGCTTAGAACCGTAGATTTCCATAATTTAGCCTAGCCCGATTTGATGGAATTTGACTGATTAGGTATTATGCTGATCGTCTTAATAGGTATCGAATCAAACCCTTGGTGAGGAAGAATCTAATTTACGAGTTGAAAGTCTATATTGGCAATAATTGATTCTTTTCGAGATTCTTGTACATTGCCGCTCTCTTGCATCATTGGGAAAAACATTATGCCCGGAATTAGGCCTCAAAGGTTCTATCCCACATTCTGATTTGGTTGTGTCTGATCTTCAGGGTAAGAATGAGTCTTTGATAAACGATCTTCGACAAGATATCCTTCTCTTAGGTGGTGTGATCTTTCAGGCTCAAGAAATCCATTGGTATCAGTCTCAGATTGATGTCGAGGATGTGATGACAGTGTCTGCGCTTTCCCTAAAAATTGTTCGTAAAAAAGATTTAGATGATAAGGCCTTTCATATCATCAATATCCCTACTAGAAACCAAGACACTTTTCTTAGGCGCGGCTATTATGGGGGTCATGTGGATGTATATAAGCCCTATGGTTCAAATCTTGACTACTACACGATGTAAACTCTTTATATCCTTTGATTATTCAATCCTATCCGATGCCTTGTGGTGTACCTGAATGGCATACTCATTTGGAGGGCGTTGGTTTGGATAGCTTGTTTGGATTTATTGAGGCCTATGTTGTATGTCCCATATAGAACGGCCATTCTTGCCATATAAGGATAAAGAATTTGGTACTTGAATCTTTCGGGAAATGAATTGAATTGGAGTATGAGTATGATATAGCGAAGAGCTTCAGTTCGCACGGGATTTAGGTTACCATAGAATTACTCTTAGGGGATATTTGTTTGAGAATCAGTCAAGTACTTTCGAAGGTCTCATCTACGACCTCTATGAAAGCAGACTAGAAGCTAAGAAAAGAAGTCATGAGCCTATGACATTTGTTTACAAGCTATTAATGAACTCGCTCTATGGTAGATTTGGTATGAATCCAGAAAGTACAGTAACCGAAATCCGCAATCTAAATCAATACGAGGATTTGATGAAGATGGAGAATTTGAAAGCTCAAGCCAGGAATCAGATTCTTTCACCAAGCCAAGTGGGATTCAAGTAAAGAAAAGGGGAAATCACATTCTTCAACCCAAAACTGCCTGCCCTAGATCAAATTACTCTTCTCGCTTCTTCTCCAAGCCAACCATCTGATCAAGCAGGAGTTGAATAACCAGTACAAAAAAGATGTTCTCATCCCAGGGAAGGTGAATATGCAGTGGGTCAAGAGTAGGTCGGTCAGTCTTCCGGAATCATGGAGGAAGAGAAGCGAAGACAGACTCAAAACAATAATGATCAGACTCAAAGCTCTCTCTTGAACAACCAGCTCTTGAATTAAGGAGAGGCGAGACTTGAACCACGGGCGGGCTTACCCATTTATTAGTAGTAGTAGATCATGCCTCTGTCTCCGTAGTTTTTGGTATTTCAGCCTGCCATTTCCCATTTCTCTGTGACTGAAGGAACGAATGAATGGGATTTCTACCTCTCCAACTTGACTAGAATCAAGGAGGGTCGGCCGGCCTGTAGCCCGATAGCTATTCCTATGCCCCTTTCTAACTCTGACGTAGCTCAGTTACGAATAAACATCCTATATTTAATGCTTGATTGATCTCTTATTACACTATAGAGTAGATGAAGAAGAAAGTGACGGTGATGCAAATTCAATTACGTGGAATGAGATGAAGAAAGATCATGCTTTGAACAAGTTCTTACAGAATGACCCTTTGATTCTACACACGGAGCACTTCTACTCAATTCCCCTTTGAGGAACAAGGACGAGAGCCCCGGAAAGGTGTAGACAAGAAGTCAGCCAAACTGTGAGAACTAAAAGAATGTGAGATCACTAAGTTCTTTGAAAGCATTCAGCTCTCAAATCATTCTGTAGGAGCATGGTGACAAGACAAGACGGCTCAGATTATTACAGGGATTACTTCCGAATTAGATAGAGAGAGCCATTGGGCTTGGGATAAGCGCGGACCCTACTTATTTGCTTTTGGAAAAGAATACCAGTAATGGGTGCTAGGGGGGTGGTCATCCCTTACACTCAGCTATACTATACTCGACGTGGCTACATACGGTAGAAAAAAGAGAGTTGCGGGACAAAGGAAACCTCCTTTCGGCAAACTCGAGTAAGAACAAAAAGAGATTTCTCAAGGGGGAAGAGAGTATAAGGAGTGTTTGAAGGTCATATCGGTTCAGGCAGAAGAGAAGAAGAAAATGAAAGAAGGTGAATGAGCTGATCTTTCTTTCATTTCGATAGTCTTGACTTCCGACAATGAATAGCTGAATAAATAGGTTAAGGAGTTAAGTCGAATGAATCTCTTCTCTTACAGTTCAATAGGAGTGAACTCTCATTAATAGGAGTAAGTAGCGAGACCGATAGGCAGAGGGGCGAACGAAGCAGCGAGACGAGAAGAGGGACAAGCAAGAAGGCGAAGCAGCGAGACTCGAAAAGGGAAGATTTCATTCATTTACTCGACTACTGTAAAGTGTCATATCGGTGAAGGAGCAGAGCAATGAGACCCAGAGGGAGAGGAGCAGAGCAATGAGACCAGAAAGAATAAGCTCAGGAGCTTGACCTGATTCTCATCCTAATTACCTAAAAAATGGCCCTAAAAATAAGGGAGAGATAGAGTTTGATCCCAAAAAATAGGGTAAAGATAGAATGAATCTTGAGGATCAGATCAAGAGAAAGAAGGAATCGAGAGGAGAAGATCAAGATCAAGAAGGAATCTTTCGGATTTACTTACAGTTAAGTCGAATTGATTCTTCGATAGTCTTGACTTCCTGTTCCGGAGCTTGACCTGATGATAGTTGTAGAGGTTCAGGAAAAGGTTTAAGGTTGAGTCTCATTGATAAGGAAAGGAGTATCGACTTCCAAATTACCTTGTCTTTGAGTTCAATCTGGTTCCGGTTCCGTATAGAATAGAAGCTGATAGTTTATAGGAGGTTCACTCTCATTCATCTTGTTCTTGTCTTGCTTTCTTCTTTCCTTCCGGTTCAGTAGCGCAGCGAACATCCTTTCATTTGTTGGAGAGGTATAGGAGTAAACTCTAATTCATCTTTCCTTCCAGTTCAGTAGCTGATCTTTCTTTCCTGTCCCTGAATTTATTCAACCACTGTAAAGAAGAGAGGAGAGAATCTTTCGTTTCGTCTTCAGTCTCATTCTTCTTCTTTTCTTTACTATCCCTTGTTGTTGCGAGAATGATGAATTCATGACAAACAGAGACTAAAGCAAGTGTTGGATTCAAAGCTGGTGTTAAAGATTCTAAATTAATTGACTTATTATACTCCTGAATATGAAACCAAAGATACTGAGATTGAGATCTTGGCAGCATTACGAGTAACTCCTCACTCAACCGGGAGTTCCTTCCACCCGAGGAAGCAGGGGCCGCTGTAGCTGCTGCTGAATCTTATACTGGTACATGGACAACTAACTGTGTGGACGGACCGATGGGCTTACCAGTCTTGATCGTTACGTTACAAAGGACGATGCTATGGAAGCCTGTTCCCGCTGGAGAAGAAAAGAAATATATTGCTTATGACGCTGCTTATCCCCTACTAGTAGACCCTTTTGAAGAAAGAAAGGTTCTGTTACTAACTGACTTCCATTGTGGTTAATTGGATTCAAGGCTCTGCGTGCTCTACGTCTGGAGTATTTGTGAATCCCTACTGCTTATATTCAAACTGCCTCATGGTATCCAGAAAGAGATAAGTTGAACAAGTATGGTCGCCCTGCCCTCTTCTATTGGGATGTAGTATTAAACCTAAATTGGGATTATCTGCTAAGAATTCATTATGGTTATGGTAAGAGCTGTTTATGAATGTCTACAATGCTACTGCGGATGCCAAGAAATGCTGAAGAAAAGGGCTATATTTGCTCTAGAATTGGGAGTTCCTATCGTAATGCATGAATACTTAACTGGTGGATTCACTGCAAATCCTAGAAAGGAAAACTGCTACTTCAACTTCATATGCTTTACAGAGTGAAAGAAGTAGAAAGAATCTTGAGTTTCGGCTTTCCCGAGTGAAAGAGCTACTGAACCTATTTACCGAGTGTTTGAATAAAGAGGACCGAAGCGACCTTGTTTACTGTGTTTCAAGGATTGAATGAATAAGGAGTCTTTCTTCTCTTTTTCTTTGACCTTGTTCAATCTGTTGAAGGAGCGAAGCGATGAGTCCGAGGTTACGAGGCGAATGAGCGAAGCCACGAGACTAGAAGAGGAGCGAAGCCACTTTACAGTTCAAGAAGGGAGCCGAAAGAAGCCGAGGTGAATGAAGGAGCGAGTGAGACCGACAGGTGATTGAGCGAAGAAGCCATGAGACCGATAGGATAGGGAGAGGAGTGAAAGAAAGATCATTCATCTCTTTTCTTACTGTTCCGGAGTAAAGGCAATGGAATAGCTTTCCCTGATTCTCATACAGCTGCTTTACCGACTCGAAGAGGAGAGGGAAGAAGGAGCGGCTTGGCTTTCCCCCCTTGTTTACTGTGAATGAATAATATAGGGACAAGAATGCATCTTGTTGAGTCTTTCAATGAAACACTTTCGAGAACTGGCCCGGATTTCTTTGTTCCTGTTCCGGAGGCAACTCTCATTCATAAGCTTGACTTTAATCACCTATTGCCCCCCTTGTGAAAGAAAAGAGCTACTTCAACTGAATATGCTTTACCTAGTTCAGTAGGATCAGTCTAATGAGTCTTGTCTTGCTTCAGTCTCTCATTCATCGAGAGTGAAGGAGAAGAAGTAGTTAAGTAAAGGACAGGCGAAGGCAATGGAATAGCTTTCCTGAGTTCAAGAGGTTCAGGAAGAAGACGAGAATAGGTGATTGATTGATTGAGTTCAGGATCAAGAGAAGAAAAAGAAGAAATAGGTGACGGTTCAGTCGCTTCTCATCCAATCCAGCCTATTTCCCTTGTTTACAGTTCGGGAAAGAAAGAAAGAATAGTCTTTCCCTCGTTCAGTAGTTCACTCTCATTCATCTGACGTGTTTACAGTTCAGGCAATGGAATAGCTTGACCTTCAGATCCTCCTGTTTACCTCCTTCAATAACAGATAGGAATAGAGTATAAGGAGTCTTTCATGAAGTAGCGAAGGTCATATCGGGGCAGGTTCAGTCAGTCGCTTTACCTTCTTCTCATTTGACTCTCCTCTCCCTGATAGTTTCGGCTTTCAACACTTCCTCCCTTCTTTGTTCCGGGTCAGGTGAAGGAAGTCGCTTCGCTTAATCTCTTTTCTTTTCCCGACTGTAAAGGTTCAAGACTGAGTGAAAGAAGAGAATGGAATTGTTCAACTAACCAGTGAATGGAAAGAACAGAGAAGAGACCTCCAAGGATAGGTTCAGGGGAAGGGTTTCATGAAGTAGCTCAGGTAATATCGGTGAACAATCACTTCCTTCGAATAAGGAACAATACAATAACTGCACACTGTTACAGTAATATTCCCATCAAAAAGCTTTCCTTCCTTACTTAAACAAACTTAAAGAACGGAAGAAAAAGAGAAAGATCCGTGAATAGTGAAACCCTTGTGAAAGGCGTCCGTCGACAAAAGCTGATAGGTGACGGAGAAAGAATCCATAGGTTCCAGAGTTCAGGTTCAGAGTCGCTTCTCTTTCATTTGTTTCGTCTTTCAAGCAGAAGAAAGAATCAGAATACATAAATGGGTTCGTAATCAAGTATAAGGTGTAGGAGTAAGTAGCTCGACTGGAAAGCAGCTAATTCTCGGCCCCTTTACCGAGTTGGAGAGGTTACGGATTTCATAATGATTTATTTCCTTGGTTACAGTTCAGTTAAATAGGAGAAAGAAAGAACAGATTCGAGATACACCTTGTTTACAGTTCAGGAAGGTGAAGGAAAAGATATAGTTCAACCCGAGTTGGATAGGTGAAGGAAAAGGGTTGAGGTTGAGTAAGTAGTGATTGAGTTTACCGTGAAATGAAGAAATAGGGACAATCAGGCAGAGGATCCAGAGCTGGGGAACTTTCATCTTGAGTTGAGTCTTGAAAAGCTGCTAACTCCTTCATTTCTTCTTTCACTGTAAAGTCTCATTCATCTTGTCTTGCTTTCGTATTTGACAAGGGAGAGGAAAAGAGTTCGTTCAATCAGTCTCATTCTTCTTTCGGCTTTCCTGTCCCGGAATTTCTTCCTTCCGGTTCCGCAGTTCATTCGCTGATCTTTCTTGACTTCCTGCTCAGGAGAATGAATAGGAAGGAGTAGGTAGTTATCTTTTACTGTTCAGGCAATGGGTTCAACCGACAAATGGGGAGTAAAAGAGTGAGTTCAGTAGGATCAGTCTAATGAAGAAAGAGTCTTTGGTTAGAGAGTTCCATCAGCAGGGAATAAAACAAAAAGCTAGAAAGGCTGGCTAAGACAGAGAGAAGGTTCGCTTTTTAGGCTTGTGAAAGAAGGTGAATAAGAATGAATGTTGAATATGCTTTACCGACTGAAATGGCCAATAGGAAATAGAGAGGGGCGAAGAAGCAGCTCGACTGGAAAGGAGAGGGGCGGGGCATCTTTCGCTTGACTTTTGGGTTGCGAGTGTATGCGTCCACCACGGTCAGGGCTTTCACAGGTACCTTGTACGTAGTGTCGGTTCAGCTAGCTTTGTTTGGTCTTGCTTGATTCTAGACTAGACTGGAAATAAATAACCCTATGACTGACCTAGCTCAAATTTGATGTTGATTCGGGCGGAGCGGGATAAAAGGTTTGGTTCAGGGGAGACAAATGAGATAGATGTTCGGAATGAATAAACTGGATATGCTGCTGAGGGAAATACTGCTTCGAGAGAGGGCGGTACAGAAAGAATTGAGTGATTCTCACCTAAGACTGAAAAGCGTTACGGTTGGGCTTCTTTAGAGGGAAGCAAGCGCGCCAAGCTAAGAACAAAACAATACATACCCATACACTTTTTCATCGACTTGTGGAAAAAAGGAGGATTTCAGCTACCTTCGGAAAGGGCAAAAAGAAAGAAAATCGGCAAAAGGTATACATAGTAGGCAGGGAAGGAAGCACCATAAGCTACAAGCTCCCCATCAACCGCCGAGGGTTTTGACTTCGAGTCAGGTCCACTACTTTCATAAAACAAGGTAAAAATGACCGGCTCAATGAGCCCCCTTTGAGCGGTGCTTCTCCTGTCGACTCATAGAAACTCGAACCAATCAATCCGGTTTCTTACACTTTGAAGCATGTGACCGGCACCGGTGCTGCTGCAACGGCCATCAACGGCAACAAGTGGCGGCATCGGATTCAGACTTCCGCTTTAGGTGATTCGGGAGCAGATGCGTCTCTATCTTTGGATTCTGAGTCGGATACTGACTTCATATTCTGCAGATTCCCCGGTGTTTGCGTATGCGTCTGTCGATGCGTCTTCGTATTCGGCTTTAGCTGAGACTGATCTTTCTCTAGCTTCTTCTGATTCGGCATCTTCAAGTCAGTTGAACAGGCGCACTCACTGAAGGAAGCCTTCCGACCCGTAAGAAAGAGGCCTATTCCCCTGGTTCGGATTGGGAAAGAGCGGGCACCGATCCTCTCTCTCTTTTAACCCTCGAAAGAGCTATTGCCGGGAATAGCAGGACAAAGACTCTCTTTTTCATATCTTGTGAAAACCAGACTCTGGTCTTCGGCCTCCAACTATCTTTCTTTAGCTAAGGACAAGCCAAGCTAGAAGTTAGAATAGAATTGAATAAAGGAATGGTAGAGATCGATATCGCCGGGCTAGTGCGGCTCGAGGAGAAGATAGCCAGCTCGACTCCTCGAGGAAAGGGCTAACAAAGGCTTGACTGAAAGGGAAAGAAAGGGTAGGGGAAAGAAAATGGGATTCTGGTTCAAGCGCTAGAAAGAGGAAAGAAAGGATTTGACACCATCAAGTATCTAGTTCCAGGGGGGACTGATTTCTGTAAGATCCGGGTAGATAAGTCAAGTTGCTCGAGGAGAAGAGGAGAGGGTTTCTCTTGAGGATTTACTGACAGTGAACTCGAATGAATCTTGAGGATCAGAGAAAGAGAAAGAAGGAATCTTGAGGATTTACTGACAGTTCACTCTCATTGATTCTTCTTTCGTCTTTCCTGTTTCAATAGGGTAAAGATAGAATGAATCTTGAGGATTTACTGACAGTTCACTCTCATGTTGAGTTTCGTTTCGTCTTTCCTTAATAATGAATGAATTACCTTGACTCTCTTTTATCCCCAAAAATAGGGTAAAGATAGACTTTTTAATCAAAAAAATAAGGGAGAGATACACTTTTAGCCCCAAAAATAGGGTAAAGCATCTCTTTTATCCCAAAAAATAGACAGAGGATAGACTTTGATCCCCAAAAATAGGGTAAAGCATCGATTTGATCCCCCAAAATAGGGTAAAGCATCGATTTGATCCCCAAAAATACGGGAAAGATAGAATTTCTTAACTTGAAGCCGAAGCTATTAAGGGAAAAAGTGCAATACCCCTAAAATACGGGAAAGATAGAAAAGAATTTCTTTCAGCTCCCGCTATTAAGGGAAAAAGAGAAATACCCCTAAAATACGGGAAAGATAGAATTTCTTTTCTTGAAGCTGCTTTCCTTAAGGGAAAAAGTGCAATACCCCTAAAATACGGGAAAGATAGAATTTCTTTTCTTTCAGCTTCAGCTATTAAGGGAAAAAGCTATGACAAGGTTTGACCCCTATGCTGGATAGAATTTATTTGATTTCCTATGCTTTCCTTAGGGAAAAAGGTCTTTTAATGTTTTACCCGTGGATACAAAATCTTTTCTTTCCTATGCAGCTATTAGGGAAAAACCTCTGACGAACTTTTACAGTTATATGGAGATACAAAAGATTTGATTGAAGCTGCTGCTAAGGTGAAGGAGAAAGAGAAGTTAAAGAATGACTCTTGAGGATTGACTTCCAGTTCACTCTCATTCATTCAGAGTCTCCCTTCTCTTTCCCTTCTTTCTATCACTGTAAAGGTAAAGAAAGGATAGGTTGGTTGAGTCTCATTCATAAGGAGTGTTTACAGGATAACGAATGTTTCGTTTCGTCTTTCCTTGAGTCTTTCCTTCCAGGTTCAATTCAAGAGTGAAATGACAGAATAAATAGAGGGAGGAGTTCAGCAGTTTAAGAAGGTTCCGGAGTTCTGTACTCATTCTTCTTTCGTCTTGCTTGAGTTGAGTGTTTATAGTTCAAGATCAATGGGAAGGGAATTGTTTAAGAGTGAAATCTGGTTCAGGCTCAGTAGCGAAGGGGTGAAACCACGAGACCAAAGGTAGAGGGTTGAGGTTTCGTCTTTCAAAGACTGTAAACTCTCTGGCTTGACTTTAGTCTTTCCTCTCCCTAGAATTATTCTTTAACTGTAAAGGACGGACAGGTGATTGAGCGAAGCTGCTTTCCCTTGTTCAAGAATAGAATAGTTCAGGCAAGGCCTCGAAGCCGAGTTTACTCTTTGTTCCAGAAGAAATAGGTTCAGAAGTAGCTCAGGGCATATCGGGGCAGGGGAAGGAGAACTCATAAGGAGTCTTTCAACACTTTCTCATCCAGTTACCTCGTTTACTGTTCAAGAAGGGAAGGTCATATCGGTTCCGGAGTTCCACAGAAGGATTGAAGCAGAGAAGCCACGAGACCTTGTTCAATCAGTCAAAGCTGAGCAAAGGTGAATAAGTAGTAGCTGTGAGAGGAGAAAGATCAGAAAAAGAAGAAATAAATAGGTATAGGCTCAGCAGGAGTGAAAGAAGGGTGGGTCAGAAGTCAGAAGTAATACTCCAGGAGTTGACTCAGAATCCATAGGTGAAAGAAAGAAGGGAATGAGGTCAGATCGATCGGCCAGCTGCTTTGCTTTACCCCGAGCGAAAGAAGAAATAGGAAAGAAAAGGGAGAGAGAGTACATTAGCGGCTTTCCCTTGTTTACAGTTCAGGGAGAGGAAATTCATTAGTTACTTCACCACTTTACAGTTCATAAATAGGGGAAGGTAATTGAGCTGCAAGGAATTGAGTCGAATTAATCTTTCTTACTTACACAGGACAGTAAAAGAGTCTTTGAAAGGAGAAAGATCAGTTAAAGAATTCATCTTGCTTTCGTTTCGTCTTAGCTTACTGTGAAAGAAGTCAAAGAATAAATAGGTGAATGAGTAAGTAGGCAGAGGAGAAAGATCCGTTAAAGAATTCATCTTGCTTTCGTTTCGTCTTGAGTTTCAGCCTTAGTTTACTGTTCAATCAGGGAAGGGGGAATAAGAGGGGAAGGAGCTTTACCTGATGCTCCTCCTGTTTACCGAGTTCAAGAATCCATAGGTTCAGACAGGAGAAAGAATCACAATACAATAGGTTTAATCAGGTTCAGGCAATGGAATTGTTCAACCGATAGGTGAAGGAGTTTACAGAGTGAAATTAGGGGCAGGCAATGCAATTGGGAAACCGACAGGTGAAGCAGTTTCCCTTGTTTACAGTTAAAGAATAACTCACAATCACTTCCTTAACAATAACAAGAATTAAGTAAGGAGAAAGATCAGAGACAGAGCTAAGATTCATTCCTTACCAGTTTACAATGAAAGAAGGGAAAGAACAGAGAAAGATCAGTAGTTCAGAGGGTACAGTTCGTTCAATCAAAGACCTTTTACCCCGGAGTTCAATCAGTCCAGGGAAGTAGTTCAGGGGCGAAGACATGAAACCGAGTTGGAGAAGGGGCGAAGACAGACACTTTACCTCGTTCAATCAAGGAGCGGGAAGAGGAGAATATGCTTTACCTAGTTCAATCAGTGAAAGGAAAGAAGAAAGAAGGAGGTAAGCTCAGCGCCGAGGGGCAGGAAATGGAATTAATTGCTTTACCGATAGGGAGAGGGACAGGGTTTCGGTTGAGTACGAGTTTCTTACAGTTCCCGAAGGTGAAGGAGAAGAGAAAGCAAGAAGGTTACGGTTTGAGGTTGAATCTTGAGTGGAGTCTGACAGTGAGTCTTTCTTTACTGTTGTTCGTGTTTGAAGGAATAAATAGGAAGAGGTTTGAGGTTTCATCTTGAGTTCAGTCTTTCCTGCCTGTTCCGGCTCATTCATCTTGCTTACTTACAGGCAGTCGAGTAAAAGAGTGAAAGAAGGTCATAGAAGGGCAGGAAATGAAATTGTGAAACCGACGGAGGAGGTGAAGGAAATGAAATTGTTCAACCGAGAGGTTCAGTAGTGTTTGAAGCTCGAGACAAATACAATACATTCTGACTGACTCTCTTACAGTTCCATCAGGGATATTAAATTCATTAGCAGCTTTACAAACTATAAATAGTATAAGTGGAAGGAGAAAGAATCCATCAATAGAATAGGGAGAAATCAATCATCTTTCTTACATAGAGGCAAGGCAGTCAAGTAAAAGAGTGAAAGAAAGGAATATCCATCGGTTCAGGCAGGGGCGAAGCCCTGAGACCCGTAGGGCGAAGAGGCGAAGACACGAAACCGTACCCGGTGAAGGAAATGAAATGGTGAAACCGACGGAGGAGGTGAAGGGGCAGGCAGGAGAATGAGCTGATCCTCCAGTTTCCTGAGTTTACTGTTCGGTCAATCAAACACCTATTCTATTTACCTTATCAAATCACCTCAAAAATGGGTCATACATAGAGTCAATAAAAGCTGAAGCAGAGTTCTCTCTCATTCTTGTTGAGTCTGAACTTGTTTACGGGGTTCTCCTCAGGAGTGAAAGAAGGAAAAGGGACGAAGAAGCTCGACCGAGAGGGAGAGGGGCGAAGCCCTGAGACCCGTAGGGCGAAGAGGCGAAGACGCTCGACAAAGGAGAGGGTCGAAGACATGAAACCGAGTTGTAGAGGGGTCTCAGACGCTCGACGAGAAAAGAAAAGGGAGGAGAGGGTTGAGGTTGAGTAAGTAGGCAGGC
Organism: Cucurbita pepo subsp. pepo; assembly: GCF_057944985.1. Lineage (NCBI taxonomy): Eukaryota > Viridiplantae > Streptophyta > Magnoliopsida > Cucurbitales > Cucurbitaceae > Cucurbita > Cucurbita pepo. The sequence continues at coordinate 128,276 of NC_014050.1, read as the reverse complement.
AGAGGATCCAGATCAGTGAAAGAATAAAAGAGTGAAAGCAAGAAAGGATCTGATATAGTTCCACCCTCCCTCGTTCCATCAGTAAAAGGGTTAAGTTAAGGTTTCTTTCTTTCCTCTTGACTTCCTGTTCCGGCATGAATAAGGTAAATAGGGGAAGAGGGCAATCTGGTGCATTGAGTTCTGTTCTACAACTCTCTCTCATTAATCTTTCTTACCTTACAGTCGAGTAAAAGAGGGAAAGAAGGTGCATTGAGTTCCGTTCTACAACTCTCTCTCATTCATCGTCAGTCTTGACTTCCTTACGAAGAAGAAGAAGAAATAGGAATAGGTTGAGGATCAAGATCAGTTTAAATAGGTTACGGAGTGAAAGAAGGTTCAGGTGAGGGATTGAATGAGGTTACTCTCCAGTAAATAAAGGTTCAGTACAGAGTAGCTCATAGGAACAGAATAAGGAGTTCAAGAATAACGACGAACAACAATAGAATATCGGAAGAAGGAGTTGTTCCATCATCAGGTTCAGAAGTAGAAGTCATAGTCCAGGCAGGCAGGAAGGAGTTTACAGTTCGTGTCGTGTTTGAAGGTGCCGGGTCAGGAGTTTACTCTCATTAATCTTGAGTTCAGTCTGGACTCTACCTTCTTGAACTGTAAAGGTAAAGAAAGGATAGGTTCAGTCTCATTCAAATAGCTTTACCTTGTTCAATCAATCAGGTTCATGGGAAGGAAGGGAAGGTGAATTAATCTTTCGTCTTGACTTCCAGTTCAGGAGATGGATAAAGGGTTCGGGATTGAATAGTCATTTCTTCTTCTTTTCTTTCTATTTCTAATTGGAGAACAAAGGAGGAGCGGGAGCTGCAACTGCAAGGAATTTACTCTTCCTTCTCTTTCTTGACTTCCTTAATTCAATAACAGATAGTAATAAAGGTTCAGTCTCATTCATACCCGGAGTTGATTGAGTCTTAGTTTACCGGTCAGGGACAGTAAATTCATTAGCTTACCCAGTGAAAGAAGAAAGAGGAGCCAACCAAGCAGTGAGACCCATAGAATAGGTTCCAGGAGTGAAAGAAGGTAGGTGAACGAGAGAATGAATTTACTCGACTCGTCAGTAAAGGGAATATCATCAAAGCTGAAGCGGAGTTCTCTCTCATTCTTCGATAGTCTTGACTTCCTCTTCAATCAAACAAACAAAGACACACCTATTACCTTGTCTTGGTCAATGAAAGAATAAATAGGCAGAGGAGTCAGGAGAATAAGTAGCTCGACTGTAAAGCTGCTAATATTCTAGAACTGTCAAAAAGGTAACGGAAATGGAATTCTGAGACCGACAGGTGATTAAGCAAAGCCATGAGACCAATAGGGAGAGGAGTCAACTCTAACGAATCTTTCTTACTTACAGGAGAGGAGGGTAAATGAACAAGGAGTTCAGTCTTTCAAAGCTGCTAATGAATTTCATATCCCTTCTTGCTTGAACTGGAAAGAATAATATGATGATGAGTGTGTGTTTCTTCTCCCTGAATTTATTCTCTTCTCTTGTAAAGCTGCTAATGAATTGACTCTATGCTCCTGTCAAGGCTAATTAATCTTGAGTTGAGTCTTTGTTTATTCTTCCATCTGGTTCAGGAGAGAAAGAAGCTGCTTTGTTTACTGTGATAGAATAACTCACAATCACTGAAGATAATATAGAGAGAGGTTCAGGTTCAGTAGTTCTGTCTCATTAATCTTTCTTCCTCTCCCTGATTTGACGTACGGGGTAAATAGGTTCAAGAAGGTAAAGTAGTTCTGTCTCATGAATAAAGAGTGTTTACAGTTCAGAAGGTTCAGGTTCAGTAGTAAAGGGAATAATATCGGGGCAGGTTTCACTATCTCTTTTCTGTACTTACTCTCCAGACTGTAAAGCTATTTTGCTGCTAACTCCTTCAATCCGGTCCGGGAATAGGGAGAGGTGAAGGAGCTTTGCAGCTTTACCGACAGGGAAAGGAGCTTTGCAGCTTTACCGACAGGGAAAGGAGCTCCGCAGTGAAACCGACAGGGGAGGTGAAGGATCTTGAGCTGTTCAAGAAGGTTCTCATCCAGCTGCTTTACCTCCTGTTTATAGTGTCCTGGTTTGAGGTTGAGTCTTTCCTTCCAGTTCACTCTCATTCATCGTTCAAGAAGGGATAGGATTTCATATGCTCGGACAACAGGGGAAGGAGGTTACAGTTCCAGAAGGATTTCATAGGAAGAGAATAAGGAGAAAGAGAAGAGACCGAGTGTACTGTTCAAGAATCACGAACAATAACGGAACAAGTAGTTATAATTCATCGTTAGTCTTTCCTTGAAACACTTCCTCCCTTCTTTCTTTGTTCCTGTTCCGGAGCGAGACTGTAAAGGAGAGGAGCCTCCACTCTTCGGAACTTTTTTCTGACATAACAAGTATATATCATCAGATTGTTCGCTCTCTCCGGCTTTATAAGAAGTAAGATAATAAGCCCTTAGATGCAGCCATCTCTTTTCTTTGTGGATCTAGCTTGATTTCCTGCCTGTGCTTTAGTTGCATAAGGACTAAGCGTTTATTGTTTTGGATTGCCTGAAGTATACTAGCTAGAATCATTCCTTTTGCTCTCTATCTCCTAATGCCAACTGCAATTTCACATCTGCAAGGTCAATGTAGAGTATAATAGGTGGAAGGAAGCTCTTCTCTATGTACTTGTAGTTGAGTAAGGACTGTCAGCTTCAACTCTTTTTTTCAACAGGAGCATTATGTAAGGGGAATCTAGTTATATCTTTTCATCTTAGTCCTTCTCTTTCCCCTAGTTACTAGTTAGCGGACTCTAAGTAGTCTCAATTGGGCCGAGGTCGGTTCTTCTAGTTTTTCCAAGAGTCAGGGTTGAGCGGATAGGTTGTCTTCAGTCTACTGGCCGATGTCGGAGGGAGCACAGTGATCGGTTGAGTCTAATTAAACGACAAAGTGGACTTGGTCCGTGTTATCTAATCCCCCAAATCACTGGAATCTCCATCATTGTCCTAAGCTTATTAATCTGAGTTCAATGACCCTGGTTGGAACCCAGGCGCCCCCCCAACAAGTTTTGTCCGAAAAGGGGAGAGTGGAACATACTAAAAGGTCTGAACGATATAGAACTAAACATCATGAAATATTTCTCCTATCTCTTTAGTGTAATCGAACGGATCAAACCTCTTTCCTGGAGGAGTCTGTTTGAAGAGACTCGTCAACTAAAGGAACTTCTTCTCCTAATTAGGTCAGTCTGGCTACTGATTAGCAAGAGAAGCAAAGTGGTCTTCCTAGATAATTCAGTTACATGCAAGCTGGAGGCCTTGGAGTCGTGCGAGGTACAAGATATAGGGGTTTCTGGGCATGCTTATACCTGGACTAATGGGTGTGGGCGGAAAAGATTCCAAATGGATGGGGTGCTTATGCCGAAGTAGTTGGTGAAGTGCCCTACCACCTGCTTTCCTTTATTTATCGAGGAAGCTCGCCGGAGATCTATTCCTCTTCCTCAACCAAAAGTCCTTTAATCAAGGGTTTGATAAACCACCTACCTACTTCCCCAGTACTTTCACGATCAGTGCTCTGAACCATGGTTTCAAAAGAGCTTGCCTGTTATGTCCTTTTAGAGAACTCCCGTTAGATTCCTGGTCTTTTTTCCTGTAATTCCATACCTGTGGAAAGACTGCTTATGTTTTTTCCGGTTTGGAGCCAGCGTCGAATGACATAGGATCCGTTTCATATCTGAAGGGAAGGGAGTCTCCCGTGGCTAGTTACCGTACTGGCATACGGGATTCCACAATCACAGCCTGCCGTCTTGTCTCTAGTCGAAGCTAGCTCTACTAATTATCCTCTGGTTTATCCTAAAGGGGATTAATCAAGTATGCCCGGCTGGAATTGGCACAACGGAGCTAGTCCTCCCGTGTAGTTAAGAGTTCCCAATCTATGAGCGATAGACCTCGTGGTTTGACCCTGGGACTTGGACCATAGGAAGCCTTCCATCCCTTGTCGGGACCCGAGAGACTTTTAACAACAAAGAGTTCGTACTGAAGTTTCTGTGATCACATCATGATCTGAGGATGAGATTGATGAGTAAGTCGAATAGGCTCTGACTGCTCTTGAAAGAACTTCCCTTGAATCAAACCCCGCGTTTTACTTTAGATATTTATTGAGTTTCCCTTCTTAGAAAGTGGTGGGTAAGCCTCTCTCCTCCTTTTCCTGGGTGATGGCATTTCCATGATAGCCTTCCTTAATCTTAGCAGGGTCAACTTCTATACCCCTTGTGACTAACCATAAACCCAAGCAGCGGCTGGTCACTCCGGCATTTCTGTGGATTCAGCCTCATCTTATCCGGATTGATTCTCTCAAAGAACTTCCTAAGCGCAGGAACATGACCCTCTCCCTCCCGGCCGGGACTTGATAATCATTTCATCCACATATACCTCGACCTCTTTGTGTATTATGTCATGCAAAAGAATAGTGGCTGCCCTTTGGTAAGTAGCACCAGCCTTCTTCAGGCCGAAGGGCATGACAGTGTAACAAAAAATACCCAGGGTCTGGTAAAAGCAGTCTTTCGTTGACAGGTACAACGGATGAATAATGCATTCTCCTTTCTTTTAAGAATCTGTTTAATAATCTGAATATTGATCCCATATGTTTACGTCTCCCGTTGTCTTTCACTTGACTACTTTTTGATAACACCTTACTGGTGCATCGCCCGGTTCAATAGATCGTATCACGCCTTGATGATTGAGTTCTTTCAATAGATCATACATATAGTGATTGAACGCGTCAGTGTGCAGAATGTTCATCCCTTTTTTCTTCAATCAAGACTGAGTTACTAAACCTACTAACAGCAATTCCAGGATACCTTTCTTTTTGCAAACTCCCTATCGAAAGTGTCCATTAAGACAGGAATAATACCCTTGAGATTTCTCCCGCCGGCCCTTGGCTATATCATCCCTATAATTAGCACCACTATCATCAATGATTGGGAGATGAAGAAAAGATTCTCAAAGTTTCCTTGTTGCACCTTCCCCAACTAAACTCGAGACTTTCTTTATTTAAAACAAGAGTAATTGGTATATTCATTATTTCCTTAAATCAAGTCGGTACAGTCTATCGACCTTTCCCATTTCTTTAATACTGTTATCAAAGGAGGTATCACTACTATTCTCCAATCGGTATCTTCAGGCAAGGAGCCATAAGAAAGGCGCAATAACATTATGGATAATCCCATTAAGATCAATAAATCAATCCTCTTGATTAGAAGGCATTACAACTCTAATTCAATCTGCATATCATAATCTCAGGGTAAAGCGGTAGCGTATCTGATAAAAAGGAAAGCGCTTCCAACCTATGTATAAACTTTATACGTAGTGTATTTAGAACGTAATAGCCGTTATATACCTTTTCTTGAATAATAGCTAACCGGTCGCGGGATACTTGTAGTTCGAAATTCTCATTCAACTCTCCCTTGGAATTAGAAATAGAAAATTTCTTTATCATAGCCTGTGTCTTTATCATCATTCTCTTATTGAACTTGAAACGTTAGGAACAATACCCACAGCAAGAAAGAAAGCAACCATCACGCCTAACCCTACTTAAGAACTGGTCCGCTAGCTGGGATCGATATCTCAACAAAAGGTTGTTCATTACCAAATGTGGACTCAATAACAGCAGAAATGTCGCGAGTTGAAAGAAAAGTATGATGAAAGGGATAAAAACTAGGAATATAATCCATATTAGAAAAGTTGTCGTATGAGGGCAAATAAGTTCAGGGTACCTCCGGGAAGGCTTCCTAATCTTGCTGTACCAGACAGTACAACCTATCCCCAAGCAGACCAGAACAAAGAAACGACCAAACAAACCCTCTGAAGAAGTAACAACTGAAACTCAAACTCTATTCAATTCATAATTCTCGCCGAGCAGACCCGAATTATGCCGGCTAAAGGATGCCAGCGCTCCTGCCTGCATAGGGACAAAAAATAGACCAAGCGAATTACAAAGAAAGGACAACCTATCATACATATGATTCCGGTAAGTTTCATTCATTATATGAAGTACGACGCCTGGCCAGGAGTCAACCTAAACCCTAGCGCCATACTAAGACCACGCGGGACGAAAGGTTACTCGAGAGAAATGAACTATCAAGAAAATCAGCTGGTACCCCCTGGAACCCGTAATGAATCAGTAAGGCCACGAATAGGCAAACAAATGCTTTACCTTCTGCGTCGTGCGTAAGAAGAAGCAAGCAAGACTTTCCTCTCGATATAAGTCATCTGCATCTGGGGTTCTATTTAATCAAGTTGAAGTGGAAGTTTCAGTATAAGTATAGAAGTAGTAGAAGTAGCCGGTTCGTCCTCCAAGGTAAGATCGTCAAAATCCTTGCATAAGGCGAATAGCTGCAAACTTTCTCATTCCCGTAAGAATGAGTTAAATAAAGATTTTCTCATTTATGTTCTTATGATTTAGTTCGAGTAAGAAGGGCTTTTGACTGATATCATTTTCTTTGTATAAGTTGTCTCTACCCCATGTATAAGTGTACGTGTAAATATCCATCAGTCTGATTTTTTGATCTCTGCCTTTCAGACTTTGATCTAACGGCATATAACGGATTTTCCTCAAATGGATTTACCTCATTTTCTTTTCCTCAATTTGAGTTGCCACTACCCTACGCGCAAATATACCTATGGCCTAGAGAACGACCATTATCTTACTCTATACTATATAAGGGTGCAATGTATTCTGTATCATTTTTGCATATTTTTCTTGATCACACTCCTTAGGTCATACCAAGGTGCCCTCCCCTACCTATACCTATAGGGTTCCCCGTAAGGAGGGATTCCATATAGGGGGCCGTGTCGGCATACCATAATTAGTGGAGGATCTACTCTTTGTCTAGTGAGGACGGGACAGCAAGCCGGTCACCAACGTCAATCTTTAGATTGATAACATCTTTGCTCTGTAGATCTTCATTCTCTTCTATTTTGATCTTTATCCTTGGTGGGAATTCCTCTAACCTTAATGGGACAGGGGTACTAGCAGGGAAGAGGGCCTTAAGTAATCTATATGAATCGCTTTACAAAGCTCTTTCCTTCCCTAATTCCTGTGTCGCCACTGAGAAGTTGTTCGAAGACTTGGCGGTCCTAATGGGAAAACAAAGATGATTAGTGGCTGCGGATAGTCTTACCAAGGAGTCGTGCCCGTATACTTCTATGTTGTATGCGAAGGCTGTTAAGCGCTTGTATAGTAAAGTCAGTCGGGGGGTTTCTTCCTTGCTTTGTATCTGAAGCAATGCGCAAACTCTCTTCAGATAGCCTATGGAGGCGACCTCACGATCGCTTACCTGTTCTGGTTTGACCCGGTCTGTTTTCCCTCCTTCTTTTATCCGTCGTCAGATGTATAAGAAGGCAGATATGCAAGATTTTGGTGTCCCTCTTTCATTTATCTAAGATTATCAGCTAAACGAGTGGATTTCTCAACTGCTACATCAATTCCTTACGATATCCCCGCTTCAAGGGAACTGCACCCTACTATACTAGACTATACCTGACCCTTGCTTCAAGCTAACCAGACCAAGTGGCATTACCTACTCCGAATAACCTACTAGAGCTCCTTCTTGACTTGCCGGACTTACTGCGTGAAGTAGTCCCACAGCTTCTTCTTTCGATTCCGGGGGGTTCCCTTCCATTTATAGGGCCCGGGAGTAAGACAGTGTAAAGAGAGAAGGACTTTGCTTAATCCAGCGGGAGTACCCTCTTCTAGTTCTGTTACAGCAAATGCTCAAAAGTCCATGCAAGACTAAGTGGATTTAGAGGTAGAGGGAGTGTAACTAGTCAGTCATATTGGAATGATTTGAATAGCCCATTGATAGGCTAAAGATAGTTGGCATATGGCGCTATCTTTCTTACCTGGTCCATTTCTTTCTGTCTCTGCCATGGACAGGTTATTCAATATCTGGACCGTTAGAGACAGGAAATTCTTTTGGAGTTTGAAGGTTTCAGTCCCAAGACCAGAGATAGCCTTCTTCCTTGCCTAGTATTCTTTCTAAGGGGCAGGCCATCCTGCATTCCTTCTTCCTACGAGGTTGAGTTCGAAGTGAATAAAGTGCTCCTTACAACAAAGCCAGAGCCAGTTCAAACCTTATATCTTGGAGTTGCAGTGGATATTGGAGTTGCCCCCGCTGTCGATCCAGCCGCGAAGATAGAGTAGAAGTCTTAGGGTAAGCTGCTCCGTACGCCATTCGGATATCAGCAGTTTCTGTCCTAAGGCAAGCCCACGCATCTTGCGTGAGAAAGGCATATAGTTTTTCTGCTCGCTCAAGCGCTTAACCTTCCCTCTGATTGAACATTATACGAGCAATTTCATCCCCTGGATTAGAATAGAACTATCTTCCAAATGGAATAGAAAAGGCTTATAAGCTTATTTATAAGGGGAGACTTCGGACATACCTGTTGTAAAGCGAGATTCTACAGCGGATCCAACCGGGAGGGTACATATTTCAACAAATGCTGTCACTATCAGATTAGCCTTCGTAGCAATTCCGCCTTCTTCTGGAAAATCTTTATAAGCAACTGGTCGAGCTAGTTGACTTCCAAGACTTCACCACAAACGAACTATTATTTCTCCCTCCTATCCTTCTTTTTTAACTGGATGAAGTTACTTGGCGCTGGCTGTTCTGAGCTAAGGGACGTTTCACTAAAAGGAGAAAGGCACATAGGATCAGATCGCTTGATCATACACCACAGCGGGCACGTTGACTGGCTTACTCCCAAACATAGAACAAAGATTAGATTCCTAATTATTGAATCGGGGAAAGAGACGAACCCTTCTCCTATAGTACCTTCCATTCCCTCTTTTGTCTTCTCGAGCGAGTTCTATAGATTCCATAAGCCAAAAGAAAGAGCCCTTTCATACGATCCATGAAACAAGGGCCTAACTCTAGCTATGACACCAATCTGACTTTGCTTCCTATCTATGGTTGATGTAATACTTCTTTCGAACGTGGAGTAAGCCAACCCTCACTCAAGGTCCCTTGATGCAATGACATTCCCATAAGGATAGAGTAAGGGAGTCCTCTCTTTCTTGTCCTACTCAAGGGGTGCAGTAGGTTTGGTTTGTTTTTCCCTCCCCTCAACGGATTGCGAGGCCCCCTCTATAAGACTGTGCTATCTCTTCCTCCTTGCAGGTCCAAGCACAAGGCGAACAATGCCTATCCTTGGGATCCTAGCTTTGCGGGGCCAAACCCACCGTTTCACTAGCTCTTTCTACATCCTGCCGGGAGTATGGATCTGTATCTGTCACTCAGGCGGCTACCTGATCGTTAACAAGTGGAAAAGTCGTTTAACAGCGCGGGATCCTGCTTCTTTCATGGTCCCAAAGAGTTGGAACGAACCTATCTAAACCCATCCATCTTCATTCGATCGATATGGGATCCTTATTCCTTCTATAATTAAGAAAGAAGAATCTTATTTGTTTAACCGGCAACTACACTCCCTTTCTTTTGTCTGCATACTGGTAAGACTGATAGACTGTCATTCTATCCCTTTTCTTGAAAGTGAAAGAGCGGATATGATGGTTATGAATGCATTGATCCCACAGCGCTTTATTTAGCAAGCCATACAGTAGTCAGGTTATATGAAAGAAAACAGACCATGATATAGACAAGGGGCTAGATCGTGATAAGGGCTCAACTTCAAGTAAGCTATCTTAGTCGTTCGTACCCCGTACCTCTGGGCTACTTCACTGCTCAGCCGGCGAAGAGTCTGGTTGAGTTGATTTTTGGAGAAATGGGTATAACTGTTATAGATTGGGATATATATTATCTATTGATACATATAGTAGGGATCTTCTTATGGGTTCCCTGCGGGGCGACTAGGGGAATTTCTCTAAGGAGGCATCTACAAAGAAAGCATGGCCGATGGGACTAGACTTCAAAGATGAAGATAATGCCTTAGCCCGGAGCCGAGGGGAGGTCCTTTATAAATCAATGTTGTGTCTTTGGATCTCTTTTCAAAGCTAGAAGGAAGGAAATTGATTGTCTATCATACTTGTCGTTTTATGAGGACCAAGGGAAGGGGAGAGGTCCATTAAACGCGTTACGTTCGTTATAAGGCTATATATAACGAGCCCTGCGAAAGAAAGAAAGTCTTCTTACGGGAGGACTTGTTCTCCTAACAGAGCGGACCAGCAAGTCTCGAAGATATGATAACAAGATGCTCGGGCTAAGGTTCCAGAATAACGACTGGCTTTGTGCCCATTTATTTTCAATTTGCGGAGAGAACTCTTTCTCGGTACAGCTTCTTTATAGAGTTGGAGAACCTACCGCTACTCTTGCCTTTATAGAGTTGGAGAACCTACCGCTACTGTTGACTTTATTAGCTGTTCAGCGATACTGGATCTGGCCCTAAATTCCATTCCTATTTGTTTTAGTTAGTTTTTTTATAGCACCTGAAGTTGACAAGGAAAGAGTAGTCTTTCTCCTGAACCTACTTATTCTGGAACTGCTCTTTATTCTCTTCCTATTCATTCAATCCTGAACCTCGTAAACTATCAGCTTCGCCCCTTTCCGATTAATTACCTTTGCCCCTATTCCCTGACGAGAATGAAAGATGCATGAATTCGACTTAACTCCTTGTCCAGTTATTGTGAGTTATGAGAAGGAAGAAGGAAGACGCTTTACCTTGTTTAGAGAATGAAAGAAGAAGAGAAGAAGAAGGGAAGATGAATGAGACAGAACTGGAAGGAAAGACGAAAGAAGAATCAATGAGAGTGAACTGGAAGGAAAGACGAAAGAAGAATCAATGAGAGTGAACTCTCAGGCAATCCTCAAGATTCCTTCTTGATCTGATCCGAAACTCTCGACGAAAGATTCCTTCTTTCTCTTCTCCGAAACTCTCTCTGAATGAAAGAGTAAACACTCTCGAAGAAGAAATGAGAGTGAACTGGAAGTCAATCCTCATTCTTCCTTCTTTCTCTTTCTCTTCTCCGAAACTCTAGATTCATTCTCCTGTAAACACTCTCGAAGAATCAATGAGAGTGAACTGTCAGTCAATCCTCATTCTTCCTTCTTTCTCTTTCTCTTCTCCTCAACTCTCGATTCATTCAACAGTAAACACTCCTTATTCATTCGACTCAACCAACCTATCCTTATTCATTCTTGATCTTTCGATTCATGATCCTGTAAACACTCCTTATTCATGAGAGAGAACAGGACTATTACTTCTTTCACTCTTTTACTCGACTGTAAACACGACTTATTCGTCATCGTTCACTGTCAGGAAAGACTATCGAAGAATCAATGAGAGTGAACTGTCAGGAAAGACTCAAGATTCCTTCTTGATCTTGATCTTCTCCTCTCGATTCCTTCTTTCTCTTTCTCTGATCCTTCACCAGATGATTGAACTCGGTAAACTCCTGACTGAACAACTACTGAACGAACTTCACTCTGGCTCCTTCACTATTCTTTCACAAGGTAAACAAGTCAAGACTGACGATTCATTCTTTCTCTTTCTGATCCTCTTTCTTTATTCAACAAAGACTGTAAAGTGGCTTCTCGCTCCTTTCCTTAGCTTTGGTTTTTTATCCTGAACTTCTCCCGTAAACAAGGGTTGAACTATTCTTTCAAGGCTGGATGATCTGCTCCTCTCCTTTGTTACGTCTTTGTTCGTATTGAATGATTAAACTTCTTTCTATCTTCAATACCTTTTTGGCTACCTAACTAAATGATCCTGAGCTTACTTTACCTTTACAGTCTCGAGTAAATCAAAGAAAAGAGAAAGAACTCTGGACGGAACCTTCCCTGATTGAAGAAGGTAAGTAAATAGGTAGGTGTTTGAAGAACCTTTACCTGAACCTGACGAGAATGGTAAAGAAGAATCAGAGAAAGGAAAGCTTGAGTGAGGCGGAATCAGATATTCCTTCGGAACCAGAACCTGCTTTTTCACCAGATAGATGGAACTCGGTAAACTACTGAATCTCTCTTAGAACTAGAACTATTGGCCGGTCTCTTCTCGAATCTTTTCTGTCCTCTCCCTATTTATTCACTGTAACTGAGAATCTTAGCTCTGTCTCTGATCTTTCTCCGTGACCTCCGTCTCCTATGGATTCTTTAACGAGGTAAAGAAGTCGCTCTTTGCTTTGCTTCTGCTTGAAAGACTCCTTATTAATTATCCTCTCCCTTAAACCTTTTCTTGAACGGAACTGTAAACACTCCTTCCTTATTCATTCGTTCTCTTCTATTTGCTTTCCTCTCGCGGATGGATCTTCCTTCTCCTTTACGGTTTCATTGCTTCGTTCCTCTTTCTTTATTCAACCACAAGGGAACTAGGTAGGTAAGCTGGCTGATCTGCTCATTCACTTTTTCCTATCCTTCTTTCTGGTCTCGAATCTCTTCTCTTTGCTCCTTCCCCTTATACTCTGTCTATTTATTTTGTATTCTTTTCCTGATTGAAGAAAGATTCTCCTTTACTTTGACAGTCGGGAAAATGAAAGAAAAACGAACTCCCAGCGAAAGAGAGAGAATATGTACTCTTTTTTAAAGCAGCTGAGCTTATTCGCCCATTATACGGGTCTCCCAATTCCATGGCCTCTCCCTCTCGGTCTCAGAATTCCATTGCCTACGCCTATTTCTTCTTTCACTCTTTCAAAGGTAAGTAAAGCAATTCGATTGCCTTTTCCTATTCTATTGGTCGTCTCACTCCTATACCTATTTCTTCTTTCTCCTTGAACTGATTGAGGTAGGTAATAAATATGTGTGTGTTTGCATCTTCCTTCCGTCCGTCCTGTCCTGTACTTGACTTAGTGTCTCTTCTCTTTGCTTTCCTTTTATTCAGCTGTAAAGACTCTTCAAACAAATGAAAGACAAAGAAGATCAAGTCAAGACTGAAAGAGTAGTCTTACCGCTTCTCTCCTTCACCTTCTGGAACAAGTAAAGACTGAACCGAAACAAACCCTTTTCTTTTTTGACTCTCCTTCCTGTAAGCCAAAGAAGCAAGAATGATCCTTCCTTCTCACCTTCAAAGACTTCATTCAAACTAAGACTCCCCGCGAAAGAGGAATTCTACTGAAGAGGACATATGTCCGGTCTCTCATCTCTTCTTTCCTGTCCTTTACAGTTTCCCTCTACTCCTATTAAGAATCCTTGACTCCTGAGCAGCCTATCTATATATATATATTATTCTTTCACCACTAGGTAGTAAACTGAGGATTGAATTGCCTCTCTTGTCCTCTATTTTATGTCTCACCGCTTCGCTCATTATTCTTTCAAACACTTTGCTCGCTCGGTAAAAATGGGTTGGTTAAAGCTTGCATCTTATGTCCTTTACTTTAGGGTCTCGAGTGGCTTCCTTCGCTCCTGAACTACTGAAACTGATTTATCTCCTCTTCTCGTCTTGTGGCTTTGCTCCTTATTACTATGTTCTTCTTTCTCTGTTCTTGATCCTGAAACTGAAAGTCAAGACTCTTTCCTTATGCGCATTCTCCTGCTGAACCTTGGCCGGCTTCTTTCTCTTCTCCTATTCTATAGGTCTCATTGCTTGTTGCTTCGCTTTGTTCCTCTTTCTTTATTCTTGCTTTCTCACTCGGTAACCTCAATCACTACTGAACTCATGAACCTGACCCCTATTTCCCTCTGTCTTTCCCTCGGTAAAGAAAGCGCGGCTGGATGCTAATCTCCTTTTCTTTGACTCTATCTACTATTACAATCAGTTCTTGTGTGTGAGTTATTCTGTGACCAAAGACTGAAGATGAATGAGAGTGAACTCCGTAACCTATGGATTCTTTCTCCGTCACCTGATTTCAGCTATTTCTTCTTTCACTAGGTAAAGCTGCTAAGGATTGATTTCTCATTGACTCTCTCTCTTGTAAACAACTACTGAACGACCCAGACTGATTTCACTCTTGAACTCGGCTGCTTCGGATTTCATTTACTCTCTTGTAACCTCATGAACCTGGCTGACTGATTTCCGCTATTGATTCTTTCTTTCACTCGGCATATTCACTATCTCTTTTCTTTCACTCGGTAAACTGAGCTCCCTCTGGAACCTTTGACTCTATCTATGTGTTACCTGACCGGATTGACTCTATCTACTTTATTCCCTTCTTTGGTTGGAGTTATCTTTCTTTGACTGACTGAATAGGGTTTGTTTCGGTTTCTTCTTCTTCTTCTGATTCTTCTTTTCTTTCCTGTAAAGCTGCTAATTCGGAGAGGGGAGAAGCTGTGAGACTGTAAAGGAGAGGGGACTGAAAGCTTACCTTATTATTATGAGAATTTGGCAAAGGGGAAAGGTGCTGCTTTCTTTGGAATGTGGTCTGGGTCTGTGACATCAGATAGCCAGCAATCGAAGACTGAGCCAAAGAGCCTGAATCTAACTAGTTGATGGAGTCTGATTCAAAGAGTTTTTTTCGCATTTGGGCAGCGACAGCCCTCCACCTCCCTACGTAGGCACTGAAACTTTCATCACCTTTCTGACGCCTCGAAGATCAGATCTTTTTGGTTTGACATCTAATAGGAGTACTGATCGATGAAGATTTGATTGCTCAAACGAAGCTAACTTAGAATGAGATAGTGACGTAAACCATTTGAGTGCAGGGCCCGTAAGACTCTTCTGGAACAATCGGATGACAGTCCCTTCCTTCGTCTTTCTCTAAAGGGCAGACATCGGCACAATAGGCTTGTGGAGATGGGCCAACCTTTTCCGTTGTCTTTTTCTCATTCCTTTTCACTCACCGGGTGTGAATCAGGATAGATAAAGGGCAAAATCCCTGAATTTGGTAACCGCCAATGCCTTGCGTTTTCTTCCTAAAATCCTCAACTCTTTCATTTATCCGCATACTCGTTCATCCCTGCTTGCTGGGGGACTGGGATTTGCCCATAAGCTATATAGGGGCGAGGTGGTTGGAGGTGAGCTAAAGTGGAATGACGGAGATTGGATGGCCTGGAAAGCTGGGTAGGGTTTGGGGCGAGCTGTGGGCTACATTAGAATATGGGTTGAAATGGCGAGAGCTGAGATAACGATGATGTTTGGGAAGAAACCCGATGGTGCCGAGAATCGAGGAATGACAAAGTACTCCTTTCTTTACGGGGCTCATGGAGTAGCGTATTTCGAAAGAGGGGCCAAGATTCCAATTTCGGGCCTCACTCAGTTTCTGCATCATGATCCATCTATAATATAGGTATTGGTACTGGCATATGGATTTTGAGAATGAATTGTTGGGAGGGGATGTGGATTTCTCGGATATGGGAGAACTAATGTTCGGAGGATTGTAGGAAAACGAAGGAGCTACTTGGGATTGGAGGAATGCCGAACGCATTGCAGACATGCCGGTGGATATGGTTTCTACTTCTTAGATGAGTCTTCCCATTATCTTCTCTAACCTAGTAAGGCAAAGTATGACTGATTCCGAGGTTGTCGTGCTGACCGTACTAGTGTTTGTTGGGGGTGAGAACCAGTGGCAGCTCCCCCTCCGACTCTTCTGACCGCTCCGAGACCGAGATCGGGTACGGATAGGGCTTTGAGTTACCTCTAGTCTCTTCCGCACCTGATTCTCAAATTCAGGTTCCGTAATGTCGAATTAGGATTGAAACCGAGTTTTGACTCAACGCAGACGTTGGCGCATCACTTTGACATAAGTTACATATGCGCGCGAAGGTGTAGGCCAATTTCAGGCTCTTTTTCAATCTCAAATCATTTCTTCAGTGAACCCCCCCGGACAAAAGGCTAAATTGATTTCATTCGCATGAGAGGGCTTCCGGACAATCGAGGTGTCAAAGATCCTCATTTTGACCGTTCGCTACTTTCTTTCAATTGCTGGGGGTTGCCCTCCGTTGGTAAACCACCCAAACAATGCATTTCCTAATTACTCCCTTTCCCCCTTGTTGCCAAAATGAAAAAGAAAAGATGTTCTCGCTTATTAGAAGAATCGAGTACTCTTATTTAGAGCGTTCCGAAATCTAAGAAAAAGACAAGGAAGGCAAGCAGATATCTAAGAGCGAAACCACCTTCAAATTGAACAACCCACAAAGAAAAGAAAGATTGATTGAGACTAGTGTATGGTAGGCCAGAGGTACGCTTGCTTATAAAAAATGGAAATTGGTATGATAGCTTAGCTCTCTCTACTCTTTGCTGAAGCTATCGTGTCGTATGGATGTGGATGGGGTGCGGCTGAGCCTATTATTTCTTCTCTTCTCTTCTCTATTCTTTGGATCCTTTAGACAAAAGTGGTGTCGTAAGTCAAAGTAGACGAATTGCTCGTGGTTTACTTAATTGGCCATAACGGCGGGCCGGCCTTCTTCTCTTCTTTCCTTTATGAGTGAGTTTGATAAAAAGACTAAACAAAGGGCTTTCGAGCTGCTCTTTCAACTGCCGCCTAATGTAATCTCATCTCATCTCCCAGTTGCTTAGTTTAGCTGCTCTTCGGCTTTCGAGAACAGGGCGTACTAGTTCTTGAGAGCGAAGACTAAAGAACCTACTAAAAAGTCCCGGGTACTGATTCTGACTGAAACAAGGCCAACTGCAACTCGATTGGAGGAAAGGGCTGGCTGCGAGGTGACAAAATCCCAGCTAGTTTGGGCTGGCACTTTTCATTCAGAAATTCATTCGTTCGAAGGGGTAGGGTTTTCCTTCTTTTTGCTTTTCATTCCATCAAGGTCTTTTGAGAAAGAAGAAAGGTAGCTTGCTTACTTAGGGCTTGCGCGTCGGAAGAGGTCTTTCTTTGTTTGTTTTCCAAATTCTCTCTCTCATGAGCAGCCCGGTCACGTTTGTTGAGCTCCTTCGTCCATGTTAAAAGGGTATACTAATCAAAGTCATTCAAGTTGGTGGGATTGGCTTCCTCCTTGTACAAGGACGGGGCTTAGTTAAGTAGAACCGTCGCTTGCTCGACGCATCCTTTCTTTCAACCTTATTAGCGTGAGTAGGTAGGCCCGGTGAATTTCCCCCCGGTTGTTGATGTAGTTGCAAGAAGTTTGCTTGCTTTGATTTTGATTGAGTTGCGTTAAAGAATATATAACGTACTACATTAGATAGTGAAGGAGAGAGAATCAATCTGAAGTTCAGTAGTACGCCCGGTTCACCAGGTTCTACCACAGCAGGGCCCAATCATACTCTCTCTCTCTGAGTTTGATCCTGGCTCAGAAAGAAGTAAGGCTAGCTATATGCTATACACATGAAAGTCGAACGTTGTTTAATAAAAACCTGCGCCCCGGATGCGGAAAGCTCTTTTTTATAGAGAGAGAGTCAAGGGGGCTGGTCGATTCTGTAACCGCAGGCAGCTCAGACCCGACAAGATGATGGCCGCGCACGAGACCACTTGTTGAGTCGGGGGATGCGAACCGGCCCTAAAAGACCTTCCGCCCTATCTTAAGGCGAAAAACTTCCATTTTGAGACCGCGACCCATCAGCACTTTCTCACTTCTTTAGTAAGATCAGTGTTCACCAAGACTCTTTCTCTTTTTTCAGGGCTTGGGTACGAGAACATAATGTGAAGAAATCAGGGTCGAAGTTTAGACCGCTCACACTAGTTCGACCTATAGAAAAGATCATCAATCAGAGAGGAGACAACTAATTTCTTATTCCAGCCTAGAAGACTAGTAAAAGGAGAAGGAGAAAGAATGCCATATATTTCAGGAGCTAGATCAGTTGCCGATAAACAAGTCAGAATTGCCTCAACAAAAATTGATGGAATTGGACCTAAAAAAGCCATTCAGGTTCGTTATCGATTAGGTATCAGTGGGAACATCAAGATCAAAGAGTTAACTAAGTCTCAGATCGACCAAATTGAACAAATGATAGGTCAAGATCATATTGTTCATTGGGAATTGAAGAGGGGAGAACGAGCAGACATCGAACGAGTCATTTCTCTTTCTTGTTATCGTGGAATTCGTCATCAAGATGGATTGCCCTTACGCGGTCAACGAACTCATACTAATGCTAGGACTTGTCGCAAGCGAATTCGGAAATGAAATCAGTCTACCGAAAAAGCCCTTGGTACTTGTCGGATCAATCACACAGATAGCTTAAATAGTTCACTGAAATTTGGTGTCGTTTTATTTGGTATTTCAGCGGTTACTAATGTAGTATACGTATAGTATGCCTCCTTCGCCACTCCATTAGTGGCTCGGCTTCGTCCTAGAAGCTACAGCTTCCGCCTCTGTTCACTATCGCTCATGACTGGTATATATATGGATCTACTTATTTATGTGTAGTGGTCGGCCTGATAGAAGCTAGTCGCTTCCCGAATGCCTCTTGACTTATGGTCTAGTCTGATTTCCAATGCCTCCTTCCTTGCCGCCAACAGAGAGTAACGACCTTGCTTGCATTCGTCAAAGGGTAGCTTCCGCGCCCTTACTGCCTGCTTCAATTGATGTGAATGAGACTGAAAATCCTATTTATTTAGTCTTTTTCTCTCTGTCACTGAAACAAGAAGTTCTCTCTCTGTTTTCTTTTCGGATTCCGAGGATGAGCCGGCCGATCCTAACATCATTTATGAGGAGCCAGACGACGAAGCCTCCTCCTCAGATAAAGATGTCTCCGATGCGACTCTCCCGGCAAGAACCACTTTTTCTATTGTGATTGCGGGTTCGGTCAGGTAATATCAGCTAAGGAGAGATGCTTTCCATCAGTCAAAAGCAGATATCGCCCCCACATGCTCCCCAGGTCCGCTTACCGAGGAATAGAAAGGGAAGAACTGGAGCCAGAGCTAGTTGGGTTGGGGTAAAGAGCCGTAAGCGCGGTGGGGGGTGACAGAGGACGTGCTCGTACGGTTCAAAGAAGGGTATGATCAACTCGTTGATTGTTGGGAACTTTCACTCCTCCATATTCGAAATATGCCTTTCTAGGAGCATTACGATCTGCAGCTCAAATGGTACCTTATGAAGTCTCTATCGGTCTTATTCTTATTGTGCGCCTTGTGAGCGCGTTTGGATCCGCGAAGGCAATCGCTCGGATGTTCTCCTAACCCAACCCGGGAACAGACTGGAGGGAATCGCAGCATGGGGAATGTCCGCGTCTCGTCGCAAGGCTCATTTTTTGTTGTGGGTCATAGGGGAGTTTATCTGATCAAGGGCCGGGGCACAAGGGTCCTGGTACTATCCAGGTGCGAAGAACCACGGGGGTGACTGCAATGAGCAGAAATCTCACTCACCGGCCTAAACGACGAGCAAACACTCGAACGTGAGAGCAAGGGATCACCCAAGGAATAGACGAGCTACAAGGAGGGAGGCAAGAACCATGCTTTCAGAGACCTAACCCAACCCAACGGTAACGGTCCCGAATCTTATCTGAATTGCGAGAATAACTGACTACTAAGCCATGCCTATATATAGGCTCATTCTCCAAACGGCACGGGGCCAAGCCTGACGGTTCTTTAAGTAGATTGGGTGACAGATCGGCCATAGCAGTACTCCGGGATATAAACCAGGGCAACAAATGTCGAGCATACGACGATGCCGCCCGTTTTCATTTCGTGGAAGTCCCCGCCAGAGGAAAGAAAGGGCTGTAGGTGATGGCGCGTTCCGCTTCTTATCGTCAGAGGGAGTAAGGAATGAATGAATAAGTAGCGAGACGAGAAGAGGAGAGGGGAGAGGAGAGGGAGTAAGGAATGAATAAGTAGCTCGACTGTAAAGGAGAGGGGCGAAGAAATCGTTCCTATTGGATTGGGTCGTGCGTGGCAGCTGGTAGAGATGAATAAAGGCGGGCCGCTTCAACGGGACCTATTCTCTCTCTTAATAGGCGGCAAAGCAGAATAGGAAAGGGGCCGAGTGATTAGTGCCTTTTTAGCCTTTTTCTAAAGACTCTCATGTGAAGCTAACATGGCTCGCTACATAAAAGTATAGCCAAAGAAAGATGAGACGGGACAGACGGTCAGAGGCCGCAGCGGGACTACCATAGGAAAGCCCGCCCCCTCCCGCTAACATAGAAAGTGATTCCCGTAACTAGTGTCTCTATGTGAATCTCTTCCCGACCAGGCCGAATCGGGTCACCACTTGGCGTGGGAATGGCTCAGCCCACATGCATCATTTGATGAAAGCACTCCAGTCCAGTCGCCTCCTCGAAGTGGCTTGTCAACCACGCTTTCCCTCCCTCAAAACAATGCTCCTCACCAAACTTGGATTGGGGAATGAGTAGTTCGCTCCAGGACTCCACCCCCTCGAGAGCAGGATGCCGGCCGAGATGGAGCTGGAAGCCAACCGTCACTTTCCTGGGGCTTGTCCCAACATCTAAATCAAATTGTTGGCAGGCTAGAAAAGGAACCAGCCCAGCCTCAGAAATCAAGCTTTGCGTGGTATGCCCTGCCTATTCACTCGGACAATGCTCTGAACACGAAAGTGTGCAGTTCTGCCCCCTTCTCCCATCCATGCTGAGTCACAGGCAGCGCCTCGGAAAGCACGTACGAGCCACATGCAGGGAAACTTGCACGTGTGGTTCTGGCCGGGGACCCCGGTATACTGTACTAATATGTGTAGGTCCCCGTAATTCGAGTGAGATTGTCATGGCGCAAAAGCAGATATGGTCTGGTATTCCCTTGTTCCCTGTATTGGTTATGTTCTTTATTTCTTGTCTAGCAGAAACTAATCGAGCTCCGTTTGATCTCCCAGAAGCGGAAGCTGAATCAGTAGCAGGCTATAATGTAGAATATGCGCGGGGTGCGATCCTTAATAGTCCACTGTTGGCGGAAGCCAATGTCTCGGGGTCCCGGGGATTCATTCTGACTGAAACAAGGGGTGGGTCTTTACCAACTTTCAAATATTCGCGATTTGAGGGAAGCCAAAAAAAGCCCCTCTCGAACCAAGGGATTGAGCAGCGGGAAAGCCACGATCAGACTCTATCTAATAAGGGCGTATTAGAGTGGCGTTAGCGCCCCCTTCCCCTTGCCCCTAAACAAAAAGGTTTTTCATAAAGTTGTCTACGCCTTTTGATTGAAAACCTGACTAATAATAATCAAGGGCAAAATGCGCTCAAACAACCAACCTATCTGACTAATAAGACTAATAAGAAGAAAGGGCCCTATCTAAGCTCTCTCGTTGTAAAGCTACAGCTCAAAAGCCTTACTTACCTTCTATGTTTGTTATTAGTAAAGCCTAAAGCCCTTGACTAATAGAAAGGGATTTTCTTGCTTGTTTAGTAAAATCACGCTTTTCATTTTGATAGGAGTAGATGCTTGCAGGGGCAGGGCACTCTTCATTCTTCATTCGAAACTAATGAATGTTGGGTCGTGGGGTTGGGTTCTGCCTTCTTATCAAAAAGAGAGTTGGGTAAAGCAAACTCCCTCCTTGGACGAGCACGGGACTTAGTCAAGTAGAACCGGGTTGCGCTGCGCTCCGATCGACAAAAAATCAGTGGGGCCATGCCGGTACGACTGAATATGCGTTAGAAAGGTCAATCCCTCCCCTACGACACCAAAAAAAACCGGGCCGAACTTCTACCCGCCCGCTTCCATAGAACAATATCGTGGCAACGTAGACCTAAGTGGTCATATTGGATCCTTGGGAACCATCACAAGTACGGCCGGCCTATATTTGAACGAGAATGCCGTGTCGTCCAGCGAAGCCTAGAAGAAGGTGACTCGCGCAGACAGCTGACTCCTTTTCAATAGAAAGGAATAGCCAAACCAACCCAGCTGGCTGGTCCATCTCAAAGATCTTATCGGCCGGCAAACCAGAGACGGACGACCACGGTCCCGACCTTACCAGCACCAGAGGTTTACTAATCAATGAACCCACGAAACAAACCTACTTTCTTTTCTGACAAAATCAACCAAGCCTAACTGGTCACGACATCTTGTTGATATTGATTGAGTTGGACGTTGACTGAATCCATCCATAAACCTAGACCCCACCAACCAACCTTCGTAACCAAAGCGTCACGACAACATCCGTCACTTTTAGATTCTTCAGTCGGTGAGCAAGGAGGAGCACGTAGGAATGCCGACCACTACATAAATAAGCCACTTGTGGCTGAGAGAAAGCGAGCAGCACCTTGTCTTGTACTAGCTAGCCTTTTTCCGCTGGCTGTTCTGTTAGTTGTAGCGCGCCTTCCCTCCCTCCTTCTCTCACTTCGGAAAGATTTAGCAGCATTTCCACGATATCGTTATGATCAATTAATGGGACTTGGCCGGAAAGTGTTCTTGCCTCTATCATTAGCTCGGGTAGTCTTAGTTTCTGGTGTTTCAGTCACCTTTCAATGGCTCCCTTAATTATGTGCGAGGAATTTCCCTCGTCGAGTAATGGGAAGCGGGCTAGTCCCCGAAAATGCCCGTTCCTTTGTCGTTGGGGCCCAAAATCTTCCTTGCTGAGACTTGACTTGTAGTCTTGCTACACTACACTACACGAGACGAGTGACGGGTGAAGTTGAAGCCGGTCAGTATAAAGAATCTTTCTCGAGCTCAGGTACGGGCGACTCAGTCACATGTGCTCGACTGAATATGCAGCCATGGAACTGCTAAATCCGAGACTCCAGTTCCGGGCAATCGTGCTTGTCAGCCTGAATCACCCTTTGGCGACCCGACTTGTGTAGCGAGGGGGTTTACCCAGTGGAACCTGTGTTCAGTCTATGAATAGTGGGACGTTCTCAATTCAAAGTGGACTTTGGGGGCAAAGAAAGCCTAGACCAAAGGTGCCTAATTAGGGAGACTCATCGGGGAGCAAATACCATCCTCAGCTAAACCAAGCCCCGGGGGGTAACCTAATCGAAGAAGTTGAGCCCCAAGCCCACCCTTTGATAAAATATCAACGCGGTCGAGGAACCCTCATTGCGAATTTCATGTGGGATATCCACCAAAGAAAAAGGATACCAAGAATGGTCGTGGATCAATACAGGATCGAGGAGAAGGGACTGAACGTCGAATGAAGCTTGGGTTGACGGGGGCGCTATCAAGGTAGAGACATCATCCGTTCATGGGAAACTAATGATATGATATGAGGATGCCACAACCAAGTTGGCGTGGATCCAAGGGCATTTTACCAACATTTTCGATTGTAGTATATACGCTACATGGAATAGAGTTGACCGAACAAGGAAGGGGTCCCACTTAGAGATTCAGTAGAACTACTATACCTTTGCACAAGCAGCTGTAGTGAGGAGCAAACCTTGAAGGGGCCAAATTCAACTGCCTGGCTGTACTCAATATGCAAATATGAAATCCTGCACCAGTTTCTCGATCGACGATCCTCTTTATTTGGTAGTGGTCGACTAAGGACTCCACATGCAGGGGTCGAGTATGGGGATAGCGGTCAAAATCCTTACTGAATGAAGGTAATTAGTTGGGGAGAAAATAGACAGCCCACCCTTGCCTCACTCAGTCAGGTGAAATAGAATTAGGAGCGCTCCCTTGTCCTAGCCTTTCTTTGGCAGCCGGACTTGTGAAGGGGACAGAAGTTCCATAATAGATAGAGATCAGGGCAGGAAGATTTTCTTCAACAGGTTGGGTCTGTAGGAGATATAATATAAAAGAAAAGGATGGCTTCGAAAAAGCAGGCTGAATCCCAACAGGTTGGTTGAGAGGCTGCGAATGAGAATTTTCTCGGTGGTATTGACCTGGCTGTAGCACAAGGGAAGGGTATTGATGCAAAGATCATCAAGCCTCAATGGAATGGGCCTAGAAAAGTATGGGATAGCCGTTACGCTAGGCTTACCCGCCATGGTGATGGGCGCCCACTGCTTGGTTGGGGTGGGGTAGCATAAGGCCTTTCCTGTGAAGGGAAGGGGTGAGCGGTTCTCAAGCAAGGAACGAAGCAGACTGATAGTTTACGAGGGGAAGGGCCCAAGCAGCGAGACTTATAGTTTACGAGGCGAAGGAGCGAGGTTCAGAGAATAGAGTCAAAGAAAGAAAGGTGAAGGTCAGGTTAATCAATAAGGTAAATAGGTTCAGGGAAGGGATTGAATGAATTTACGAGACAGACTGGAATATCTGATTCTGATTCTTGCATTCTCTTCAGGTTCAGGTTCTTATCATTCTGCCGCTTTACTTACCTTGTTCCATCAGTCAAAGGTTTGAGGTTGATTCTTTCCTTCCTCTTCCTGTTCAGTCGAATTAGAATTAAAGTCAAGGTTCAGGCAATGCAATTGTGAAACCGAGTTTACGAGGTGAAGGGGGAGAGTCCATTCAATCAGTAGGAGAAGCGGCTTTACCTAGTTCAATGAAAGAATAGTTCAACCTGAGGGAAATAGCCTCAAAAATAGGGAGAGGAGTGAAAGAAGGGACAGGAGTTTACTCGTCAAGAAGAAATCAATAGGTGAAAGAAAAGAGCTACTGAATATGCTTTCCCTTAGTTACTATTCAATCCGGCCGGGAAGGGAATAGGGCGGAAGGAGCGAAGCAAGCTGTGAGACCCATAGGGAGAGAGAGGAGTCAAGGATAATGCACCCATCTTTCGGTCAGTCTTTGGTTACAGGAGAGTAAAAGAGGAAGAGGTCAATCAGGATTTCATATGCTTTCCCGAGTTCTCGAATAGTGAATAACGAACCATAACTGCACAAGGAGTGACAGATCATTCATCTTTCGTCTTGACTTGTTTACGAGGTTCAGGTTCAGTAGAGTAGTTCAGTCTCATTAATCTTTTAGAATAGGTTCAGGAGAAAGATCAGGTTCCGGTTCAGGAGTAAGTAGGGAGAGGAGAAAGAGAAGAGAAAGAATAAAACACCTATGTTACCTTGTTCAAGAATAGTGAAACCCTAGTTCAATGAACTCAAAAATAGGGAGAGGTTAAGGGGCAGGAGCGAAGACAGAGTGAAAGAATAGTGAAACCCTTGGCTTGGTTACGAGGGGAAGGAGCAGATCTTTCTTTTCCGTCTCATGAATCGAGAGGATTGACTTATTAATTACCTTGACTCTCTTTTATCCCTAAAAATAAGGGAGAGATAGAGTTTGATCCCCAAAAATACGGGGGAGGATAGAATTTCTTTGATTTCAGCTCCAGCTATTAGTTCAAAAGCGATTACGAAACTTGACAGTCGTAAAGCATCAACTAAATAATGAAAGGTCTTTACACTCAAAAATAGGGATTTGATCCCAAAAAATAGACAGAAGATAGACTTTGATGATGAAAGGTCTTTACTCGACTGTCTGCTAATTCATCTTGTCTTCGTCTTCTTCTCCCCGCCCTTCATTTATTTATTCAAAGACTGTAAACAACTCGGCTATTAAAAGGTTCCAGATTTCATTCATAAGGTAAATAGGGTCAGGTCATATCGTATAAGGTGTAGGTTCAGGTAATCTCGGTGCAGTAGCTAATGAATTTCCTCTTTCATTCTCTGATTCATTCATTTACTCGACAGGCATTTCAAGGAATATCTTCTTCTTCTTCTTCTTGCATTCTCGTCAGGGATAGGGTTGAGGTTGAGTCTGATTTTCTGTTCCATCAGGTGTAGGTTCAGGTTCAGTCGCTGCAAGGAATTTCCTATCCCTTCACTATCTCTTATCTTTTTCAAATAGGTAAAGGAGTGAAGTTTCATCTGGAGTCTCCCGGATTTCTTTCTTTCACTGTAAAGCCGAACCGAAAGATGAATGAGACAGATTAGATTGAACAGTAAGATGCGGAAGAAGAAAGATTAATGATCGATCCTTTCTTTACTGTGTTTGAATAAATGAATGAAATCAGGTCAGGGGGATGAAGACGACTGATTTCACTCTTTCACAAGCAAGGTAAGTCAAGCGGCTGTATGAGAAGAAGGGAAAGCTCATGAACCTGATGGAACCCTATGGATTCTTTCCTCCTTCACTCCCAGATTGAACAAGGTAAAGTCAAGCAGCTAATTCATTGACTCTCTCTCCCTGATTGAACTAGGTAAACTCCTTCACTTTCAGAACCTTTACAGGAAAGAAAAGAAAAGGCTATAAAATCAAGTAGATCGATCCTAACTCACAATTGAACTAGCGCAGGAATGTCACTGGCTAACAAAAAGGGATGCCTAATAGTCAGCCCTCACTCATCCTGGGGAGCCAAGGTGTTTAGCGAGAAATACGCAGAAGCCGGTAGTGGATCGTCTGCTATCGGGGCAGCCAGCGCAATCGGCATCGGAGAATGCAAAGAATGTGGTTAACTGTCTAGGACTGAAAGTTAGACCAAGAGAACCCCTCAGATGCAGTCCGATGCGCTTGGTCTCTAGTCTGATCTTTCTTCACTTGACAGGATGGTGGTAAGCTGAGATTCAAGTAGCCACTCAAGAAAGTGATTAGTCTTTACGGGAGATAGGGATATTGAATTTCAGATAGTTCACTCTAAACTCAGACTCCAAAGAGCCATCTCCATGCCTATCAGTGATCTTTTTGCCCAAGGGGCTGGCTGATCATTGCTTGTTAGCTCGGCAAGGTCAACGCTAGTAGCCCGCTCTGGTTTCTTAGATTGATGTGTGGCTTACAGATATTGAAATTCATGCAGGTGTGGACGAAGTTGACGGAAATCGTACCACCTACAACTTGTTAGGCTTTCCTTGTTCTGTTCATAAATAGAGTGAGTTGGCTGGCACTCGTAGTCTGACGTGTTTGGAGTAATCTTTTGGTTGGTTGGTTGGTTTTGAGGCTCCATGGGTGCCGTGCAACAATAAGAATCGAAAAGTCTTTCCAAGTCGAGTAGGCTGACGCATTAGGTTTTGAGAATAGGTCCTAACTAATGAAATGGAAGCCCTTTTCACTATGTCAAACTTTCCACATGGCTGTTGACCTTCACAGATCGTCATGGTTCGCTAACACCCACCCGATTCCACCCTTTACAGATGCCTTATGTTGAATGCGCCTAAAAGCCCCAGCGGGGGTGTAAGACCAATCAATCATCCTTATCCTATAGTTCCAACATCAACGCTAGAAGCATGCTTTCTCTTTCTTCTGATATTGACGTGACTGCTTACAAAGACTGGGAAAGGACTCGTGGGAATAGACCCATTTATTAGGGCTTTCCTTTTTCTATGAAACCATAGCTCCACTCCAAGTGAGCTTTAAAAGCTGACCTAACCTTACCGGTAAAGGAGAGTCAAGGGCAGGTGAGATGGACCGAAAGAAAAGCGTTTTAGATAAGTTTACAGGGAGGGATAGATAAGGGGACCAAGGAAGAGAGCATTCCATACTTTATACTGATCTTTATCTTTATCAAGTATACAACGAACGTAGGAGTTAAGTAAGAGCTGGAGTTAGAGTTAGTCAAAGGATTACCATACTCTCGAACAATGGTAGAACGATAGCTAGTTTAATAAGATAGAGGTGGGAAAGCCTACGGTACTACCGTCAAGGAGGATGGATGAATCACTTCGGGCCAAATCGAAGACTTAGAACGAATCGACCACGTCACGTTATGCTTACGTAACTCTTTTGTTTGCAGATGTAGGACTGGCTTGACAGACTAAGGGAAATGGCCACTGCTACGACTTCCCCCACTACCACTAACTGATAGACCGACTAGCCGGAAAGAATCGAAAGCTTCCAAGGCGGGTAGGTCGGCTAAACAAAAAGAAAAGGGCCCCATTTTCCTCGGAGGAATAGGGTTAGAAACCTGTTGACACAATCAAATTTGTCCTATCAATTCACTTCCAATCGTATCTTTGATATATTTGATCATACTAGAATATATAAATAGTCGAAGCTTCCGTAGAGAAACCGCAGGTTCTGCTGGGGTAGCTGTTCCTCGGTATTGGTAATCAGTCTCGCTATTGACGTTCGAGCTCGCTGGGGAGTGCCTTGTAGGGAAAAAGAGGTTATCTAGGCAGATAGAGAAGAAAGAATGTTAAATGAGAGTTGCGCGACGGCGCCTCATCCAAATGAGACTTGGAAAGCGAAAGCGAGATAGGT
Organism: Cucurbita pepo subsp. pepo; assembly: GCF_057944985.1. Taxonomy (NCBI): domain Eukaryota; kingdom Viridiplantae; phylum Streptophyta; class Magnoliopsida; order Cucurbitales; family Cucurbitaceae; genus Cucurbita; species Cucurbita pepo. The sequence goes on along the minus strand of NC_014050.1, from coordinate 100,519 downwards.
CCTTAACTGGGAGGCAGGAAGAAGACTACACGAGTGGTTCGGGAAGGCAGATTTTTCACTTTCTGGTGCCATAGCTTCGACTCCACCCCACTAATAGTAGTGAGCCGTACCGACTAGCTCCTAGCAAGTGATTCAAGATCACAGTAATGCCTGCCAACTTCGTTGCCTTGGGTACGAATGTGATAGCTTTCTCTAGACACCATGGAAAAGATCACTGACGAGCTCAATCTCGTCGTGTGAAATTGTCAGTTTCCTCCTCTTTTTGAAGCTGAGAGATCGGTCAACAATTCTCATTTCTTAGTTACAATAAAGAATACCTTCTCAAGGAAGTGATCCTTGAGCCACTCATCTGAGCCAGCGGATTCCTATTCTGCTGTGCCGGTGCGCAAAGCAAGCACGCTTAGACTGCGATGTCTAATCTTTGGTCTGCCTATGCTAGATAGTATGACCTATTGTATTATTGTATTGGTATGGGTATGGCTGAAGAAGGATCCATTCTTAGTATTAGTAGTAGACCCAACGGTAACTATTCTCAATTCTCTATAAATCTCTTAGGAATGCTTCTCCTTCCCATAGTCACTGAAAGACAGTTTCTTAATTCTTAATTAAGGTAGCTTATCAGAGTTAGCTCTTGAGCGGCCTCTGCCGGGCCGGGGCCTAAGCAACCTCTATTCTGGTCTGCATTTCGTTATATTCCTTATCTTCAGCCGCTTCGCCCCTTTCATACTATTAAGAATTCCCGATCGGGTTCTTGAACTCTGATTATTCGGGAGGTTGCAATTCCTCTTTCAATTTAAGGAAGGGAGTGAATGTAGTAAATGCATAATCTACGGTGGATATGGTTTCAATATTCAAACAAGGGCGTCTTAGTTAGGAATCGGCCTTTTTCTATCTAAGCATTGTGGCCATCACAGTTCAAGCTACGTATGGCTGGCGTACAACCGTCAGGCTTCTTATCTTAGCCGGAAAAGAAAGTGCGGTTCTTTTCTTTAGGCCAATCTTAGAAAAAGAACAAGGAGGATATGTAGCACTGCTGGATAGATCATGGCTCCAACCGGGGTGGTTCATGACTGGGCTAAAAAGAAAGTCTCAAGCGGGGAAAGGCGGGATAATGGAAGGCGGATAAAAAACAGGATTCCGCTGTGGGTGGCAGAGTAACAAGATGTGTGGGGGGCATTTTCCTGGGATTAGCCAGATAAGAAGTCGACTCATTGCATTGTCGTCGGCCGCTGGAAAGAAAGACCGAGGGAGGCTGTGGACGGCAACAGGCGAGGTGGTTCTCGAGAGCGCAGTCGCTCGCGCATGGATGATAACGTGGTCGTTCTCGTGATAAGCCGTGAAAAGGAGACTTCCAAAGGCAAAGTTCAGGTGGCTGATTCATCACCTGTCTATACATCCAATTCCTTTTCCGCTTTGGAGATGGATTCAAGTCAGTGGTCGATCGACTTTGATTCTTCTGCTCCTTCCCTTCCCGACGGTAAGCTAGTTTCTTGCCATCCCATCCGAAAACACCTCCTTCTCCCACAAGAGTGCCAGCCCTCCTGACTTAGCCCTAACTTCCCCCGCAATGCAATTAAAAACAACCTGAGTGATTCTTTTCACTTTTAGATATTCCCAGTTTTGACATTGAGTTTCACTAGGGAGGGATGGATCTTCTTTACGAATGAGCTCACGGAGAGCTCGAACTTTGGTTCCCAAGCCCTCGACAGTTCCAAACGAGGCAAGGAGACCTAGGGACTGGCCGGACCCAATCTCCGCCGATAAGGAAGGTCTGGTAACACGTTTATTGGAATCCCTGAATGAAAGTTAGGCAGACCATCATCGTCATCTGATTTTCTTTCTGGCCTGTTTGGACCTCCGTGACAAAGAACAATGGAATCGATGGTAAGAGTCTTCCTTTCCTCTCGTACCTCTGCTCTCTTCCAATGACCTGTCTTCCTCTTTTTCACACCGTGATCCTTGGCTTTTGAAATAAGAGGTCGGATCGATCGGGGTCATGCGTTTTGGATACAGAAATTGGGCTTTTCCCTTATTAGTCAAGTTGCTCGAGGCCAGAAAATTGGAATACAATCTAGAGGATCTGGTAGAAGAATCTATGGGTTCGTTAGGAATAGATAGTTGTTGTCTGGACATACGAGTCACAGCCGGCCGGGAACCGGGAAGAGGAGAGACCAACGACGAAGCTACTAGCTACTAGAAAGAAAAGGACAAGAAAAAGAAAGACCACCTTTCGTACATTTCTACTGGTCCAGAATTCGAATAGCGAACGAAAGACCAGGCAATCTCCGAGGCACTTCCAGCAGGCAGGGTTGACGTAAAAAAGCCTCATTCAGCTGGAAGTAGGAAATCAATCCCGGCACGACCGATGACTTAGTCTCCTTCTACGCTTCGACTCAACCACCTACCTAACTTAACTTATTAGAAAAGATACGATAGATAGCAGCTACCTAAGGCGGCCCCCTTCACCAATCATGTTCATCTAGTAAGCCCTAGTACTATGTTTGTTCTCCAAGCTTGACTATAATAGAAATAGAATAGGCAGGCCTTTTAGAGAACAGTAGTTGGGTTAGCTCTGCCTTGTTGTGATAGGGGGCTGAGGGGGGAAACCGCGAGACCGAGTGAAAGAGTGTTTGAAGGAATCTTGAGGATTGACTGACAGTTAACTCTCATTGATTCTTCGATAGGATTGACTGACAGTGAACGATGACGAATCTTGAGGATTGACTTCCAGTTAACTCTCATTCATAAGGAGTGTTTACAGGAGAATGAATCGGAAAGGTGCGAAGCTGTTCAACCGATAGGTGAATGAGTTTACAGTGAAAGAGTGAATTCATTAGCTGCGCAGTGTAAGAATATAACATAGGCTCGGGTTCAGTAGTTAAGGAGTTTCCCTTACTGTTACAGAATAAATAATATATAGGGGCAGGCAATGGAGCGAAGCTGTGAAACCGACGGAGGAGGTGAAGGAATTGTTCAACCGAGTTGTAGAGGTGATTGAGAATGACTCTTTCGTTTCGGCTTAGTTTAGAGTGAAAGAAGGAAAAGGGTGTCGGTTTCGGCTTTCTCTTTTTCTTTTCTTTACTCGACTGTAAAGGTTCCTCACTCAAATAGCTTGACCTCCAGAAATCAGGCAAGCAAGGGAGAATATCGGGTCAGGGGCAGGCAGGTCAGGGAAGAGAGGAAAAGCTGAATGAGTCAGTAGGCAGAGGAGAAAGATCAGTTCCATCAGGTTACGGTTCAGTAGTTCAGGAGCGAAGACCAAGGAAGACTGAGTTCAATCTGGGATCGGAGTTCAGCCGAGTTCCATCTGGTGAGTTCAGTAGTGATTTCGTTTACCCAGCCAGTGAAAGAGTGTTTGAAGGCAGGCAGAGTCCATTCAGTAGCAGCTTTACCTCAATAAAGAAGGGAATAGTGAAATGAAAGAAAGAAGAAATCCGGAATAGAGTCAATCAGGAGTAAGGAATCTTTAGTATTGATCTTTTACTGTTCAGGGAGAGTACAATGAATTAGCTTACCGAATGTAAGAAGGAAGGAATAAAGAGGGAGAGGAGTCAAAGAAGGGACATTCTTTCCTTTCAACACTTGATTCATAAGGTAAGGTTCCCGCTCAGTAGTTCAGGTCATATCGGTTCAGTCTTTCAATGAAAGACTTTCTCATCCAGCTGCTTTACTCACGAGAAGAGGAGAGGTTCCCGGGCAGGCAATGGAATAGCTTGACCTGATGATTGATCCTCCTGTTTACCAAGTGAAAAAGAAAGTCAATTCATTAGTGGCTTTACCTCCTGATCCTGAAAGAAGCGAGAGGAAAGAAATCCAGAGCTGTTAAGAAGGGGAATCGGAAAGCAAAGATCAGAGACACTAAAACAGTGAAACCCTTGGGAAAGAAGTCCAATGAATGAGTTTACAGGATCGAATATGAATTGATGACTCTACTGGAAAGGACAGGTGATTGAGCGAAGCAGCTTGACCTTGTCTTTGAAGGAATAGAAATAGGAAGACAAACAAAGCAATGAAACTCGAAGAGGAGAGAGAGGGGCAAAGCAACGAGACAAATAGCTTTACCGTTCAAGCAAGAATAGTCAAAGAAGGGGAATGAGGTTACAAGAGAGTCCATTCAATCAGTAGGAGCTTGAGGGAGAGGAACGAAGTGCGAGACCGGAAGGGGGAGGAAATGAAGACGCTTAACTCCTTTCCCGAGTTCATTCAATCTGTCTTGCTTGAGTCTTGCTGCTTTACCGAGTTCATTCAATCTGTCTTGCTTTCATAAGGAGGAGTCTCCCTTCTTTCCTTTTATTCAACAAAGACTGTAAACTCTCCTCTGGCTTGAGTCTGACAGTTCACTCTAACGAATCAATAGTCTTTTTTCAATCAAGAAATAGAGTATAAGGTACGGGAAGATAAATCAATATTGTTCACTCAAGTAATAGAGAGAGGGGCGAAGACCTGAGACCCGTAGGGCGAAGAGGTTCAACCGCGAGACCAAAGGGAGAGGGTGGCGGTTTCTTTCGTCTTGACTTCCTTACTTCAGGATCATTCATCTTTGCTTACAGTCGAGTAAATGAACAATAACTGCACAAGGTCATATCATATTGGTTCAGGGGGGAAAGAAGAAATAGGAAAGAAAAGGAGCAGAGCAACTCGAGAGTGAGCTTCTCGTTCTCTTCGTTTACAGTTCCTTCATCAATAGGTGAAAGGGAAAGGAGCGAAAGCTGTGAGACCGAGTTTACGAGGCGAACGAGCGAAAGCGGCTCGAACCATAGGGAGAGGGGAGAGGAGTGAGGTCGAATGAATGAATCTTTCTCTTTTCGTCAGGTTACAGAGTGAGGTTCGTAAACTAGAATTAATAAGGAGTCTTTCAAAAAGCTGCTAATCCTTTGACTATCCCTTACAGCCGAGCATATTCAATCCTCTTCTCCTGTAAAGTGAAGGAGCGAAGACGAGAGGAAGGTTCCGTTCTTCAATTCCAATAGCTTTACCGAGTTAAAGAAGGCAAGGGAATATCGTCAAGACAAGAAGAGCAGTTCAATCCGGTTCCGGTTCATAAGTCAGAGGAGAAAGAATCAATCATAGGTGAAAGAAGGATTTCATATGCTTTACCTCCGAAGAAAGAGAAGCCGAGGTTCAGTAGGTCAGTCTCTCATTCTTGCTTGCTTGGTTGAGTCTGAACTTGTTTACGAGGTGAAGGAGAATGAATAAGGAGGGTTTACAGGAGAGTTTTCTCATTAGCTGCCTTTCCCTTGTTCAATCATAGTTCAACCCTCCCTCGTTCAGTAGTTCTGTCTCATGACTCTTTCGTTTCGTCTTCGTTTACAGTGAATAAATAGGAAAAAGAAGAAGAGGAACCGTTACATTCGGCACAGTGACTACTACTACTAGGAACAGTTACACCAGAAAGAGCGAGGTAAACACCTCATATACGCACCACCGACTTCCGGGCACGAGTAAACAAAAAACGGAAAGATTAGGTATAGGAAGCCCACCTCACAAAGAAAGAAGGGGCAGCCCCTAATCCGAAGTATCCCATGTGTCCTCCTTCCCGCAGTTTGCCAGTTCGATTCGGTACAGAATGCCTTCCTCTGGCGTTGGGTTATCCGCTATTTGTTTGCCGCAACACTTCGGCCAAAGGCAAGAGACGGGAATTATGCACAAAAGACTCCTTTTGCAAAATCAGAGGCCATGTTCTCTCTTCCGCCCGAGCTCCCATAACGGAACTATATGAGGAATTCCCACTAAACCCTTCCTCCCCACTTGGTGGAGCTACAAGTTGCAGTGGCCATACTGCGTAGTCCTCCCCTTCCTCAGTTCTGTAGATTAAGTAACCCAGCCGGCCGGTCCTCTTTCTTGAACAGGCGCTTGTGAGGAATCGACCGAACCTCACCACCTCTAATTACCATTAGTACACTTCCATTCTTGGCTTCCCCTATTCTCTTGAAAGGATCTCCAAATGGGAACTCAGAAGGGGGCACCACAGACTCGCAACTCTCTTTTTTCTTCAATGTGGGAGCAAAGTCGATTAAGGAAAACACTCCTCCTCCTCCTGCCTTACGAAAGCCGGTCTCGAAAAGGTGGCACAAGAGGACCTCACAACCTCTTCTTTCAGGTTGATCTTCCTCCGAGCCTCAGCCCCTCCCTTGTGAAAAAGTACCCAGCCTCCAGCGAACACGGCCAAGACTCCCTTCTTTCCAGGTGACGCCTTAGCCTTTGCAATTCCTCCCGTCTTTCTCTTACCTGCGGTTCCTCTGTTATGAGCAAGGCCTCACAGTCATTATACAAGAGGGTCCGGCTCCTCCCTTTATTACGATCTGAGGGCCCAGGGGACCCAAGGGACTCACTCCCCTTTACCAGAACAACCTGATGATTCGCTGCAAGAGCCCTTCCTTCGCCTCAGGACCTATACCCGGGGCTCCTGTCTCTGACATCGTGGGCTCAGTGGGAGTGGGGACCTTCCTTCTTCTTTGGATACAACCCCAGAGAGTATAGATGACGCGCGATTCTTCCAACCCCTTAATATTAGAGGAAAACCGGAGCCTAAGGAACCTTGTCCGGAGGGGGCCCTCCTCTTTCATACTGGCTGGAAGTTTGTTCGCGATCATCACCATCGGCACATTCTTACGTTTCTGAAAGACTCCACCATAACCATACGACGAGTCCAATCGGCACTCTTGCCCATCCAATACCTGAAGAATCGTGTTCGAATAAACCGTACCTTCTTCCGTTGCCCCAAACATGCCCGACGACTCACTCGGCTGATGAAATTCGTCAAAGACCCAAAGGTCATAATAGTCATGAGCTCCGGTAAAGTCATTACGACGCGAGCTTACGAAGTCAATATTTAGCACCTTCTGTCAGATTTGAAAAACCAGCGTTTTCTGCGTACTAGGGGACCCATAGACGAACATCTGCTTTGTCTTCAGCGGCCTACGAAAACATAATTGACATGCCACCCAGTCCAGCAGAAGAGACTTTTCCTCAATTTCTTCAATTGAGTATTCCGCGGGGTAACCCGCCCCTTTTAGGTACCCTTCTATCCTTTCTTCCTTCAAAAGAAGTTTTCATCATTCGCAACACCTGTAAGTCCTCATGAGCTTCTTTGATTCTCGGTAATGAGGAGAATCGCTTCCCCGTAAACTGCGAATCTTCATCTAGTTCCAAAACATGTAGCATCTCAGTTAATCTCTCAATCCTCCTTCCCGACACCGATTCCTTCATTTTTCTATGCCGAGATCTACAATGAACCAGTTCCATCTAATCTCCTTCTGTAAATTCTCCCCAAACGTACGGCGAGCGATCTTCTTTCAACACGTATTGCACAACCGTGGACCAAGCTTCTTTATGGAATTTCACATCAATCGAACTACCCTCCCATTCCTTAAATGCATTTCGAACAAACTTCACGGCAGTCCAACGCGAAGCTTCCGTAAGCACTCCAACATGGTAGTGCAGGCCCTCTTCCTCATGCGATTCTGTCGTCGCAACAATAATTGATCCGCAGACAAAAACACCTTTCATTCTTGCACTCACCATTCCTTTTCTAATTCCGGACCTTTTATCCGCACGCGTTAACGTAATTAATCAAAATCTTCTAAGAGACAAAGAAGAAACTTCCCGCATTCCCGAGGGGACCATCGTTCCGCGGTTGATTGGCATAGTGTTATTGTTCTTTAGTTGGGGAAGATACATTAAGTTCTTCCGGGAGAACAGAACCGGCCGGGCCCAACTGCACGTGAAAGAACCCGGGCCCGCACAGCCCACAGGCGATTCTTCCGTGAAAGTGGAACTACAGCCCGAACAGGGGAGGGGAGGCGAGAACATGGCCGTCGGAATCAAATAACAGTTACATCCACGACTCATTAGGAGGACCTCAAAGAGCCCGTGACTGCCCAAATAAGAAAAGACCCCGGACTCGAATCTGATCTTCTCTGATTTAAGGCCGAAACTGAAATATCATATATAATCATAGCAGCTCATCTTGACAGCTTCCATTTGATATTGAGAAAGCGGCGGGCCTCAATGAACTCTCCAATAGTGCCCTGCGGGGCCGGACAGTCGAGTAACCTCAGATCGTCTAAGATAGAATGGAACTGTCTTTGATTGAGACTGCAGATAGAAAGTGTTCCGCTCATTAAGGAAGGAAAGCTTTTTGATGGTGAGATATCTATACTAAGCAGTGTTCAGTTCTTTCATTAAGGAAGTCAAGACGAAAACCTTCCCCTTCACCTTCAAGTGTTGAAAGGAAAGACTGAACCGACACCCTGAACCTTCTTTCACTCTTTCACTCGGTCTCGCTCTTTCACTCCTCTCTCCATAGGCAGAGGCCCTTCCCTACTTTACCTATTTAACGAGGTCAATCAGGAAAAGGTGAAGGAGAATGAAAAGGGGAATTAATCTTGAGTTCAGTCGAAACACTTGATGAATAAGGAGACAGAATATATATATATGCTTTACCTAGTTCAAGAGTGAAAGAAGAAGAAGGTGAAGTGAACTCGAATGAATGCTGCTTCCCCATCAACTGCAACAAAAGAATGGATTGATTAAGGTGACAGAATGTTATCAGGAGACGAAGGAGCGAAGCTGCGAGACGAGAAGAGGAGAAAAGAGCTACTTCATATGCTTTACCGAGTTCAATCCGTCAAAGGTTTGAGGTTGAGTCGAATGAATCTTTCTTCTTCTTCTTTTCTTCCTTAACCCTATTTATTTACCTTGTGAAAGAGTGAAATCAGTCTCTTCCATCCTTCATGCCTTGTTTACAGTTTTTCAATCAGGTGAAGGAGAAAGAAGAAATAGGAATAGAGCCGAAGGAGAGAGATAGTTGTAGAGGTGTAGGTCAGGTAATATCGTCAAAGGTTCCGGAGTTCAGCCTATTTACCTCCTGAAAGAAGAAATAGGGAATATCAGTTCAGGTTCATGAGTTCAGTTCTACAACCGTAAACTCTCATTAATCGATAGTCTTTGGTTACAGTTCCGAAAGTGATTGAGTTCAGTCTAATTCTTCGATAGTCTTTACTTCCAGTTCACGATCATGAATGAATAAGTCGTGTTTACAGTTTCATTCATCTTGAGGATTGACTGTTGAATTACCTTGACTAGATTTGATCCCTAAAAATAAGGGAGAGATAGAGTTTGATCCCTCAAAATACGGGGGAGGATAGCTTTTTATCCCCAAAAATAGGGTAAAGCATCCATTTTATCCCGAAAAATAGGGGAAAGATAGACTTTGATCCCTCAAAATAGGGGGGAGGATAGGATCTTTCTTGTTTTTTGAGTGTTTACAGGAGAGTTCCCGAGGGAAATCAGGGTCAAGATAGACTTTTATACCCTAAAATACGGGAAAGATAGAATGATTTTTCTTTCAGTAGCTTTTGTTAGTGAAAAAGGTCTTACGAACTTTGACCCCTATGGTGGATAGAATTTCTTTTCTTTTTGCTGCTGCTATTAGTGAAAAAGGTCTTACGAACTTTGACCCCTATGGTGGATAGAATTTCTTTTCTTTTTGATGCTTTCCTTAGGGAAAAAGCGATTATGAACTTTGACCCCTATGCTAGATAGAAAAGGTTTTATTGACGCTGCTGCTAAGGTGAAGGAGAAAGATCAGTTAAAGAATGACTCTTGAGGATTTACTGACAGTTCACTCTCATTGATTCTTCTTTCGTCTTTCCTTCCTGTTCCGGAGAATGCAGCTTTAAAAAGAAACTAATAAAGATCAAACTAATTCCATGAATTAGGAGACCTAATCCCCAAACCCATCTCTCATTAGCGAAAGCTACCTATACCTACCTCGTTTTGCAGAAGCTCTGCCAGTATAGCACGGTGCTCTTTTCTTTTCTTTTGTCTTTCTCTCGATTCGTTGAACACTTCCAATCCAATACCTCACCACAGCGATTTCACAGCTCTACTTTTTTCGCAGCTTTCGAGCTCCTGCGCGATACGCCTGAAAAGCCTGATCTTGCTTGCTCCTCTTCTTTTTCAATTTGAAAGAAATTGAGTGAAAATCTGACCTTTAGCAACGGCAGGAGTCTTTCTTAGTGCAATACCTGAAACTGCCCTTAAAGCGTGCGAGCGCCTAGCTACTAAAGTTGCGAGATTGAAAGGTCCGAAGGACTAAGCTTCACCCAGCCCAGTATGCAACTCGGTTTTACGCCCGAACGACCCTAACGTACGGAAAAGAAAGAAGAAAGGCAAACAAGCGTACGGAAAAGAAAGAAGAAAGGCAAACAAGCTGTCCCTGACTATAAAGCTTCTTGCGAGGAAGCCCTCCGTTACACTAGCCTTAAGCTAATGGCGGACATAAGGAAGCATTAGTCCAGGCCTAGAAAGAAGAGAAGGATGAGTAAGACAATCATCATTTGTCTCGACCACGACATGTGTTCTCCTCTCGTCAATCTTATTAGTCGGTGTCTCCACTAGCTGTAGGGCGAAGCAAGGCATTCAGCTAAGAGCTGCCAGCAGCAACTAGAGCATACCGTCTTCAGGCCGAAGGCAGGAAAGCAAGCCCGTCAGTAAGGTAGTCCGAAAGGGCGGGCAAGGCGGCTAGGCTGAAGGCAAGGAAGTCCCGTCCGGCAACTGCTGGCTGTCGACGAGGAGGAGTCCACTAGCGATGCCAGCTTCTGAAAGATTATATGATTTGAATAAAGATTTCCTTCCAAGGCCAGTTCTGAAAGTGATTGAGTTCCATTGCATTAATGAGGCTGGAAAGACCTACACCTACTACCCTTTATCAAACCTTCCCCTTTGTTGAATAATAATAAGGTCAGCTTGGGTTCCAAACCTTTTTATATGCGGTCTCGCTATTCTTTGTTTGCATTCAAAGGTCTTGTGCCTGCGCTATCGAGTCAGGTTCCTAACTAACTAAGAATGAATCCATGGGGTAACGAGATTCAATTGGATGGTCACGCTTCGAACGGTTGGTTTTTCCCTCAATTTGAAAGCTGGTTCCCTGAGTCCAAAGACGCCTAAGGCAAGCCCAAAAGAAGATTTTCCTCTTCCCCTCACATGTTCTGGTGGACAAGACCGCTGGACATGGGATGCTGTCCTTTATGGATGCTTTCTCTTGATATAACCGGATCAAGCAAGATGGCCGAGGAAGACAGAGAGAAAACAGCGTTTATCACCATATCAGATAGAAGGGTACGTTCTGTTACAAGGTGATGCCTCCTTTGGTCTAAAGAATGCCGGGGCGACCTACCTGCGAGCCATGACTGTGCTCTTTCATGATATGATGAACAAGGGGAAATGTGGGTCTATGTCGATGACATGATCGACAAGTCTTGGGCAAGACCCCGCCTTCTTGAAGAAAAGATAGACACAGGGAAGGAGCATTGCCAAAGGTGAACAAAGTGCAGAAATCTCTATTCAATCCTCCCATCCTGGTACCGCCAACGCCTGGTCGACCTCTCCTGATGCATCTGTAAGTAATGAAAGGATCCATGAGTTGTGTCTGTCCTTGGTCACCACGATGAAACAGGTAGGAAAGAAAGAGCAATATACTCGATCTGCAAGAAGTTCACTGATTATGAGAGACAAGGTATACGGTTCTAGAAAAAAGCGGTTGTGCTCAACCATGAGCCTCGCAACGCCTACGCCACTACATCTTGAACTATACGACCATGCTGATTGCAAGGATGGACCCGCTTCAGTATCTCTTTGAAAAGCCAGCCTTCATGGGCAAGGTGGCAGATGTGACTCTCAGAGTTCGATATTGTGTACGTCACCCAGAAGCCCTAAATGAGTAAAGCAAAGGGGCAGGAGCAGACCACGCCCGTGACTATGAGCTTGATTTGATTAGTAAGGGGACGCATTTCCCGGACGAAGCTATTCTATTAGTGGTAGGCGAAGAATCAGACTCAACTCCTCATGATTGGCAAATCTTCTTGGTTCTAAAAAAGAGGATAAGTCAGAAGGGACTTGAAGCTTACAGTCCTTACTCAACTACAAGTACATAGAGAAGAGCTTCCACCTATTATACTCTGCATTGACGCTTCTGATGTTATCTTGCAGTTGGCATTAGGATCTCGAGAGCAAAAGGAATGAATGACGTGTACTTTGTAAAGGCAATCACAAAGAAGAAAGCGGGAGTAGCAAGCAGACGCAGGAAGGACAAACCTCTTTCTTTCATTATTGGTAGAGATGGAGCACAGACAAATGAAGGAAGGAAGCATGGAAGGGGCACCCCAATCAAGAAATTCATTCTTGTTACGCTAACACTCATGCGGATAGAAGACCTACCACAAAGAAGGAGTTGGTGAGAGACTTAGGCAACTATTCGACAGCCGGGCCGTTCTAGTGGCAAAGGAACCACATAGTGAAGGTGGGTATCACCTGAATGCGGGGGTATTCAACAGGAATGCCTCCAAGCATACTACCACTAAGAAGATAAGAGAGTGCTTTACCGAGTGGGAGGGCAGAGCACTCGATGTGCAATTTCACCCTGGGCTCCCATATGGTTGTATCTCTTCAAAGAAGATAAGGAGCTGTCTGGGGGGAATACACAGACGAAGAAATAATTAACAAATTGTAGACACTAGTAAAAAGCGCAATCAGTCTCATCAGAGTCAGCCAGAGCAAGTCATAGACAAGCTTCTCAAATGTCACGATTGGTACCAAATCTATAATGATCCGGTCTTAAGGAAGCTTTCCGTGCAGCCCTATGAGAGCATTCGGAATCTATACGAGGATCCACAGGTAGTTCGAGATATGCAAACTACTTTGGGGGAGATCTTTCTATATTCTTTTTAGAGACATGGACAACCGTGAGAGTATGAGTTAGAAGAGCTAGAAGAGATCGAGATTCACTCACTTATTTATCACCCCAGCCAAACTATTAAAGAAAATTCAAGCACTGTGATTATTACATTTTGTTTTGGTCTTGACGTGCTTTGAAAAAGATAGAGATATGATTTGTACTAGAACACTGACGATAGCCGCCCCACCGGGAACACATTCACTACTGGGCATTGACATCTTAATGCGTTGCAATCTGGACATGGATCGATCTTTATGCTTCCCAGCAGCTATACAATCTGAATCGGCTACCACTATAAAGACCGCTCGAGTTCTTGAGACCGGGTAGGGGCCCCCCGAGTGCTGGGCCAATTTCTATGCCGGTTGGAGACCAGGTTCGAGATGCATATCGTCGAAAGAGAGCCATCACCTCACCTCCTTTTCAATAGTCAATTCGAGAGCCAAATCCAATTAATCAGCTGTTGATCTTGATCCAATTCACGATGCATGTGGCGAAATGCTGGTTTCAGCCCCCGAATGGGAAGGGAACCTATCGAACGGGAATTAGTAGTAGTGCTGCTTGCTAACAATCTCTTTTTGAGGACAGCGGACGTAATAAATTAATGTGAATTATGAATCTTCTTCTATTCTATTTTTGGCTAACAACAAGAAAGTGGGAAAAGAATTGAAAAAGATGCTTGGAGAAGTGAAAGTGAATTATATCAGATTCCCGCTACTCTGAAAAAGAAATGGCGTGATTTGCCTACCTATATTCATAGCATGACGAAGATGAGGATTAAAGATTCTCGAAGGATGATATTTCAATCTTACTAGAAAAAGAAGGAAAAACAAATGCAATTTTGCAGTGAAGCGGATCTATTCGCCCCCCTCTCCCAACTCAGTCACATGCAACCAGGCTTGAAACCCGGCACACTCTCCCTTCTGTGCCCCCTGACCAAAAGGTATGTATGGTCTTTCTGAGAAGAAGAGCATATCTACCTTGAAGACCTTCTGGAAAGTGGCCTATGGAAGGAGCATACCCACACCCAATATGAGCCTGTACGAAACTTGCCATTCCCATCATGGGAGAGAGAGAGTTTCCCTGCGTATTGATTCATTACCGACTGAACGGGAAATGCTTGCTTCTATTCTTTCTCTCCGAGCGATGAACCGTGGTTGTCTAGCTGTAGGAAATCCCTGGGGAGTGAAGGGATAGGTGGAACAAGAGGGGATGGAAGAACTACTGAAAGTCATCCATAAGATGGAATACCTTTCTGGCTATACGGAAGGGGGGAATGGCTCATCAATCAGAGGGTGGAAATTGACTCCAATCGGAAGACTTTCTTTTCCATAGGGATTGCATACCCGGATTAATCACTTCACGGTAGAGAACACGAGGGCTGAGCGATGATCGACCTACCTCAGTTTTTCATCGGTTTACCCGCTTGCTGAAACCTCCCTCCATAGCCGATTGAATGGTTGGTTGGATAGCCACTTAACTGTTATGAATAATGAAAGATGAGGAAGGAAGAGTAACCCCTGTAGTCACATATTACTAGACTTCCTCTAGCCCACTCCCCTCCCTATCTCTCTCGACCCATTCACCGGAGTATGTTGGGCTGGAATGCCTCTATTCCTATCCCATCCTTGATTTATGATCTCTGGGCCTTCCCGCTATCAGTCCCAGTGCAAAAGCATATGACTGCGGAAGACTGACTTCTTTCCCCCCTCAAATTGATAGGGGTAGGAATTCCTATCAGAGTCTCGAAGGTCATTTTGTCATCAGTGGAGAAGCATGCGTGATAGGGATACTCCTGTCTGTATGCTCATGTTCTGGCTTTCAAAAGACGAGTAAGTGCCGTGGGTGGAGGTGTAAGGGAGTTTCGGTAACAAAGCCCCCGGATTTCAAAGTGCAGCCCTACCCTCTCGTATCTTTTCCCTATCTAAGCTATATCAACAAAGCCAACTAGAAAATCTGCTTGTCAATTCATTCTTGGTGTAATACTAACTCTACAATGATTTGTGTCAGAATTTTGCACTGATTAGGTGTGAGCTTACAGGGCTAGGGCTCATCTGTGTAAGAATTAGGGATTCCTCTTCCAACTCGTCCCGGAATAGGCGTTATGGCAAAGAACAAGAAGAAAACAAAAGGAGAAATTTGTCCAATAGTAACAAATGGTGCCTCCACAGGTTGACATCCGATCCAACCTAGTAGTAAGCAATCTGCCAAAAGCAACCAAAATAGTCCTTGGTGAATAGGGCGAAAACTTGAACTACGCACATACATACTTTTAAAAAAAGGTAAAGCCAACAGACATATAAAAACTGGTGCTATTGCGGCTACACCTCCCGCTTTGTCAGGTATACTACGAAGAATGGCATGGATCGGTAGGAAATACCATTCCGGCACAATATGAGGCGGGGTGGGCATCGGATTAGCAGGTATATAATTGTCGGGATGCCCCAAAACATTAGGAGCATAAAAAATCCAAATGGAAAAAAAGATAGCAAAAGCTACCCAACCTACTAGATCCTTTACATAAAAATAAGGGTAAAAAGAGATTTTATCCATCTCAGAATGTACACCCAATGGATTATTGGATCCATATTGATGCAATGCGGCCAGATGAAGAAGACTGGCGCCTGCTAAAAGAAAAGGGAGTAAATGATGAAGACTAAAAAAACGATTTAAGGTGGCATTGTCCACGGAGAAACCACCCCAAAGCCAAGTCACTATGGTATCTCCTACTACGGGTATGGCGCTAGCTAAGCTTGTAATTACAGTTGCTCCCCAAAAGCTCA
>NC_014050.1:35000-80000 GCF_057944985.1 Cucurbita pepo subsp. pepo | reverse complement strand
AAGAGCCCGATCTACGGCCGAATAGCAACTCCTACGTAAGCATACACACTGAGAGCAGAACTCAAAGCGAGAATAGCGCCCCTGACCTACATAGCCATTCTTGCGGATCCGGGCGTTGCTGTGGTTGTTTTGCAAGATCTCCCTTTCAGTTCGTAGAGTGGATCAAAGATGTGTTCAGCTTGATTCGTTGGTTCACTTCGTCATCTTATGATTTGAAACTCGATTCCGTTTACACAAACAACTACGTTCTAGCTTGGTGAGTCCCTTCGCTTTGTGTGCTCCTTCGGTTTTCTAGTAGCAAGATCTGGCTGGTGAAGATTGATTGAATCAGTGGGCAGCCTGTGCTTGAACGACGGCATTCCAAGAAGCAACTTCCTATGGTATGGGATGGGCCCCTATTGATGAATCAAATCACTCGAAAGAAAGTAATTGAACCGTTAAAAGAAAGATTATTTGATTTAACTAACAAAGAAGGGCGGGGGGAATGGTTTAGCTCGGTTAACAATTGAGCAATCAGGGTCAGGCACCACCATAGCATCAACTCACTCTTTCGGATAGGATTGGTGGGATGCCGTAGCTTCAAGCAGACAAGAAATATGAAAAAGAAAGTCGCTAGCTTTTGCTCTGTCGTATTGCCCGCTGCTTCACTCAAATCCCTAAGAGTTACGCAGAGAGATTAAAGGGAAAAGAAAAGAAAAGAGACCGGAGAGGAAGCAGGTGATCCTTCGAAAGAGTAAGTACAACGAGGATAATCCAAACAAATTGCAATTCGGAGAGAGGAAGATCCACTAGCCAACCAAAGTGGAGGACCTCCTTGAGATGGGGATCTCCTTTGACCACTTATATATAGGTATAGGAATCTTATTCAATAGCGCACCAAATGCGTGCAATAAAGTCAAGCTGTGCCCTAGGAAAGAAAGAAAGAGGAGCAGAGGGGGTTGATTCCCAATTAAAAAGCGGAAAAACAAAGAAAGAAAAAGAAAGAGGGTCTTGTCTGAAAAGGGGACCAGGTCAGTCATAGCTTCTTTGATCATGCCGGAATGAGGAAGAAAAGAAGATCGTTAGCGAGAAGAAAAAACGAGAGCGGAGGCTCTCTCCACAATATCCTTAAGGACCTCTCTCGTCAGGTGGCTATCGGCCCTATCTATCAACAAATGATATAGGATTGTAATCAATAAACTCTTCCTTCTGAAGATTGTAATAAGATTCAAATAGGAAGAGGGGAGAAGGCTAAGTAAGCTCTGCCCCCTTACTCTTTACTCTCTCTCTATAAAAAAGCCTGCAAGCGAGGGAGAAAGGAATGCTTCTCGCTCCAGAAATACGAGGGTTGAACCTGCGGACGATACCATTCTTCTGGGCGAAGTCTCCTCCAACCAAAAAAGCCAGATGCTGAAAGGTAATCCTTGATCATTTTAGCTGCAGGGGAGGCTAATATGAAAGAAAGAAAGAATCGGGTATGGTATTCTTTGTTCAATATGATTTTCCCGACGAAAGGGTTCAGTCAGTTAGCTCATCATAAATGGATTAACCGACGAGTGATCTAGGCAGAAAATTCTCCACGGAAGGAAGACATAGCAAATAAGATCCTAGCCTTAGAGCGGCCCCTTTCGAACCAGAGTGCCCTCACTGGGTGGGGGAATTTGTTTGCTTCTTCTATTCGGTATTTGGTTAGTCAAGCTTTGCTTACCTTGAAGAGCCCTTCAGTGAGAAGCCCTTCTTTCTTTCTTTCTTTCTTGGGAAAGGTTTCCGATCAGCGAGCACCCCGCACACAGGATCGTAGGCAGCAGTGGCCGACCAGTAGGTCTTTTCTTTTGGGCATTCGGATTCGGAAGTTATAGGTTCTTTGCCTGTGACTGGCTTATTGCTCTTATGGTAGGGCAGTAGCAATCAGCCTCCATAGGTGAATGCGGCTCCTATGACTACTCAATCGATTAGCATAAACTAAGGGAAGAGGATTTCTCCCGGTAACTTAGCTCGCTTCGTCGCATTCGGAAGGAGAAAGGTGTGTTCTTTAAATGTGATGAGTTATTCTTGCTTGAAACCCTCGTTATTACAGAGCGGTGGTTCTGGATGGAACATTTTACAGGGATAAGATAACAGTCTGAGTACTGCTTTAAGTGGTAGTATCCTATGCAACTCTCCCCATGCTTAATCTCTTCAATAATGACGGACACCCTATCTTGCTTGACTTTAGGTTTCAGTTTCATTAGAAGCTCTTGGCTTTTTCCTTGTTTTTTCCATCTGCTTCTGCTCAAAACCATTTGGTTGTTTGTCAAACCCATTAGATTCGGGCTGTTATCGCTCTTGGGAAGTAGATTTAGGTAGGTATGGGAATTGATCTAAGTTAGGGTCTTGATGTAAAGCTCATCCCTCCTAATTAAGACTTAGTCGTTTCGCTACGCTACGAGACCTCTGTTCGGTAAAAGGTGATACCATCTGAGCCTGACTCCTTTCGGATCCTTGCCTATCGGTGAATATGTATACTT
Source organism: Cucurbita pepo subsp. pepo (assembly GCF_057944985.1). Classification (NCBI taxonomy): domain Eukaryota; kingdom Viridiplantae; phylum Streptophyta; class Magnoliopsida; order Cucurbitales; family Cucurbitaceae; genus Cucurbita; species Cucurbita pepo. The sequence goes on along the minus strand of NC_014050.1, from coordinate 77,514 downwards.
TATAAGGTTGAGATGATCTCTTGTATACAATTAGGGATGGAGAGTACAAAATGCCAGCTTGAATGAGCTGCTGATACCCTGACTCCTCTTTGGTTTATGCCCCAGCTCTATAGAAATTGGTAACTCACTTCGTTCAGTCTTACTGTTGCTGTGATTCTGCGGGTTCGGAAAGTCTCTTCCCTGTTCGCCTATGGTCCCTTGACTTGATTTGCCGCTGGAATGGGATGGGGATGTTTCAAAGAAAGAAAGGAAGAAAAGAAGAAGAAACCGAAAACAACCTTTACAGGAAAGAAAAGAATAAGTCAGAGAGTCAGTCATCATGTATTTGTCTCGAGCTTCTTGAACGAGGTAAAGCATGAATTGACTCTCCCTGAACAGTAAAGACTATCGATGAATGAGAGTGAACTGGAAGGAAAGAAGAAAGATGCATTCTCCGGAACTGTCAGTCAATCCTCAACTCCTTATTCATGAGAGTGAACTGTCAGTAAATCCTCAAGAGAAAACCGTCACCTTTATTCCCTTCCCTTATTGAAGGAGGTAAACTCGGCGAGCAGCTTCGCACCTTTCCGATTCATTCTCCTGTAAAGACCAACAAGAAATTCATTCTATCTCTCCCTGATTTTTTTGATTCAAAAGTGTATCTTTACCCTATTTTGAGGGAGAAAAGTGTATCTTTACCCTATTTTGAGGGATAAAAGTCTATCTTCTGTCTATTTTTAGGGAGAAAAGTGTATCTTTACCCTATTTCAACAGTAAAGACTATTTATGACTGAGAGTGAACTGGAAGGAAAGACGAAAGCGAAAACAAGATGAATTCGACTCAACAGTCAGTCAAGACGAAACGAAAGAAGAATTTAATTAGACTTTACAGTTCAAGAAAGAAGGGAAAGAGAAGGGAGACGACACTATCGATGAATGAGAGTGAACTGGAAGGAAAGACGAAACAGTCAGTCAAGACGAAAGACTCAAGATTCGTCATCGTTCACTGTCAGGAAAGACTATCGAAGAATCAATGAGAGTGAACTGTCAGTAAATCCTCAAGAGTCATTCTTTAACTGATCTTGATCCTGAACCTTAGCTGCTTTTCAAGACTCAACTCAAGATTAATTCTTTCTCTTCCCCTTCACCTCTCCAACTCGGTTTCACAATTCCATTTCCTTCGCCTGTCGGCCGCTGCTGCAGCTAATTCATTTACTGAGACTCTCCACTCCAGATGAATTGGAACCCCTGGCCCTGTACTATGACTGATGAACCTGAACCTTACTGTAAACAAAGACGAAGACAGAGTTGTAAGTTAAAGAAGGGAGAGGAAAGAGACGGAACAGGAAGAGAAGCGACTGAACCGGAAGTCAATCCTCAACTCCTTAATACGATAGATATTGCCTTTACAGTCTTTGAATCAATGAAGACGCTTACTTTCCCGTCGAGTAAATTCAATCGAAAACAAGTACAACTCCGGAACAACCTTTGACGATATTCCCCGAACTTGACAGGATAGTAAAGAAAAGCTAATTGATTGAAGAATCCAATGAAAGATTCATTCTCCGGAACAGTAAGGAAAGAAGAAACATCAATTATCCTGAACCCTTACTGGCGGTAAAAGAAAAGAGAATTGAAAGACTCAACCTCAAGCTAGCTACTGAACCTGAACCTTCAAAGACAAGGTCAAATCGAAAGGATGGAAGAGAATGCGGCTTCTTCCTTTTCCTATTTATGAATGAACTGTAAACACTATCGATGAATTCTCCTTCACTCCTCCGCTTTATTTTGTCTCACTGTTTCACTCCTCTCCCTCTCGGTCGAGCTGTTTCACTCCTCTTCTCGTCTTCGTTGCTTCGCTCCGTAACCTGAACCGGAACCTTAGACGATATTACCTGATTGTGATTGAAGAGGGTAAAGAGGACGACTATTTATTCTTCTTTTCCGATATTCCCTGACCTTCACTTTCCAGTCTCGTAAATTCATTCAATCCTGAACCTTCACCAACAATTCTGTTTCGATCGAACCCCCTTTCTCTAATAAGTAGGAGGTCTTCGTAAACATGTTAAAGGGCTAATCTTATCCCCGCAAGTGAGATGAGGGTACTCTACTCGTTTGAACTCTACATGTGAGGCCTTCTCTCTTTCTTCTGACCGTCAGTCTTTTCTTCTTTATCAGGAAGAGATTGCAGCAAGATCAAATATGAAGGAATGCAGCTAAACCTCCCAATCCAAGAGCCATCTCTACCTACTGCCTTTTTTCTTCTTTCATGAGGATCAAAGGGAAAGGGCATTGATGCTTTCATCCTCAGAATAGCACAAAAAAGAGTCCCCTTCTTTCTTGGTATCCATAGGAATCACCGAGAGAAGAAACCCAAAGGTCTGGAATTGCCACCAATCAACAATGTGAACTGTTGAGCCCTGTCCGTTAGAGGCAGAGAAACCAACACGCATTCAATCTTTTAATTACTTGGAGAGGTAAATTGGGGAAGAAGAGGACTTGGAGGCCTAATCGGCGAGTACCCGATTCACACCCGGATCATTTTCATTGCATCTCTGTACTCAATCCAAACCGTTATCCGTCTACCACTGGTAAAATCAATCCCCCTTTCAACAAAGAACATTAACGGAAGCCAAAGATACTCGCTTATATACCTAGATCCCATTGATGTCAACAAGCGAAGGGTCAAACTGTTATCAAATTCCACAGCGATGAATGAATCCCATCTAAGGACAGTTCTGGTAGACCCATATACATACCCGGGAAAGAATCCGCATTAGAGGTGATCATCAAGGCAATCCCATCTACGGAAGGACACAGTCAGTGGGGAAGATAGTTTTGAGAAGGAGAAAGGGCATGAGAAAGATGCGGTGGAGTTCGTCAAGAAACCGAATAGGGTAGACATAAAAAGCTCTGCCCACGCCTGAAGCAGAGGAAGAAGAAGAAGAGAGGGACTGATTGAGTGAGACTAATGGCTTTCTGAAGTAAGCATCACCAGGGTGACATTCTTTGCAGGCAAGAAAGGTGTACAAAGCGTGGGAATACTGAAGATGACAAAGAAAAGGAAATGGCTCCGGAGAAGAGTCAAACAGCAGGAGAATGCATTATAGAGTCACAAATGGGAAAGATCACTGGGTGGAGACTACGAATTAGACAAAGAGAGCTCCTTCGGCTGAGAAATTTGTAGAAGATCAAGAGTCAAGAGATTTGATCTTTGATTGGGTCAATCTTCTTTCTCTTGGAAGTTTTACAGCTTGTTTCCATATGGCCTCCTCGTTTTGAGACATTATCACTTTGGAGTGGTTTATCCGTGGACACCCCTAGGCTCTGCTCTCGCTTGCTTTCATGTACACGTCTTACCTCTTCCCTACAACCCATGACATACATACCCGGCTTTCTATGCCATGCTTCCTCCAATACTGGAACAGGGCCTTTCCTTGACTTTAAGCTTAGGCTGACCTGCTTCTGTAGCTGTCCTTCCTTTCCTCATTGCCACTGGACTCGTGCAAAAACCTAGATTTCCGAACCTTTCTTTCCCACCCCATTCAATGGAGGGCTGTAACTGAAGCAAGCACTTGGCTGACGAGCCCTATCACGTCAGGGAGAAGAAAGACTGAATGTGTGAGTGGGTCGGAACTCCCTGTCTGTCATCTGCGATCAATGCACTCAATTTATCTTGATTTGGGCAGTCACGGGCTCTTCTCTTTGAGGTCCTCCACAAATGAAACAACCGCAACCCCCTCCCTCTTCTTTGTTAGGTTTACCAGGCTTGTTCCCAGCTCTTTGGTATGGTAGCATGTTCTTCCCCTTTCTTTTCTTTTGCTCTCTACTCCCCCCGTCTTGTTGCCTCGAAGAGGTTTCCCCTTTGTTTGTGCGAGTAGGTTTTTCCATGTCATCTACCATTCTTTCTGCAGCAATGATCGCTTCAGCCAAATCCGGTCCATTTTGCCAACGAAGTTCTTGTCTAGCCCAAAAGGATGAAGACCGTTCGGTAAGAAAGCCTTCCTTCCCCCTGATTTAAGGCTTTAAGGCTGCAAACACTGAACTCTCTTTTCCCTCTTCTTCAGGCACTAGTCTCCGCCTCAACGGATCTCCGACAACTCAACCTCGACTCCTGAATGGTGGCTTAAGGAAGCAAGGAGCCTCGCAGAACACAGTAAGATAGATAATGCGACAGATAGCTAGACATACAAGAGGAAAACTAAACTAAGAATAAGAAGATGGATAGACAGTTGGTGAGAAGAGATCACTACTACTCTACGCTGCTATACAGACCACAAGAACAACAGCTACTGCGCTACGCTCATTCCTAATCGATTTGTACCATACCAAGATGCAAGGAAGATGTATAGCTGATTGACTTAGAATACCAAAAGAGAGAAGAAGGATCTGAAAAGCTTTTAGTGGAGTAGGTAAGACGAAACCGAAAACCTGAACCTGAACCGGAACCTCTTTACAGTTCAAGAATAAATGAATTAGGAAGGAAAGAAGAAAGAGAAAACCTTAAACCTTTGACTGATGGAACAAGGGAAAGACTATTCTTGATCTGATCCTTCCCCTTAACCTATTTATGAATGAACTGTAAACTCATGAACCTGATTTCACTCCTCTCCTTTCCTTTACAGTCTCACGGCTTCGCTCATTCTTAGGTCTCACAATTCCATTGCCTTAGCTGCTTTGAAAGACGAAAGCAAGACAAGAAAGAGTTGTAAGTGTGTGTTTGAAGGGAGTAAACACGAAAGATGAATGAGACTGAACTGGAAGGAAAGACGAAAGATGAATGAGAGGGAACTGGAAGGAAAGACTATCGATGAATTCGACTTTACAGTTCAAGAATAAAGGGAGCCGAAAGAAAGACAAAGACTCCTACTTCGTTCACTCCTTATTCTGTAAAGACCATTTATTAATTAATTCTATCCTCTCCCTATTTTGAGGGAGATTTTGGGCCGAGGTAATGTTTAAGTCAAGCCGAAACCTTAAACCAAAGACTTCCCTATTTTTGCTTTCATTGAACTCAAACACAAATAGGCTGGAGGATTATTCTTTCACTCTTTTCCTCTCCTTCCTGCTGTAAGAAAGAAGCAAGCAAGAATGATCCTGCTGAACCTGTCCCTTCTTTCTTGAACTGTAAACTGGAGGATTATTCTTTCACTCTTTTCCTCTCCTGTAAACACTCCTTATTCATTCTTTCTCTGATCCTTCTTTCACTCTGTTCACTCTTTCACAAGGTAAATAGGCTTGCTTCTCTCCTTCACCTATTTCTTCTTTCACTGCTTGCTTCGCTCCTCTCTGTCTTAGCCTTTCAAACACTCTTTTCCTCTCCCTTCCCTGTAAAAGAAGAATAAGAAATCCTTTACCTCGGCTTCGCTTACCTCCTTCACTATTCTATCACTGTAAAAGATCAATACTCTTCATTCTCCTTCACCTCTACAACTATCAGTCTGTTTGGTTCTTTTCTTTCTCCTTCACCTTCTTTCTTTCTGTAGGTCTGTTCTGTTTGTTCCTTCTCTTCTTATTCTTTTTCTTTTTGAGTCCAATCTCTCACTTGCTTGTTTTTGATGTGAAATGGATTCAAACCCTTTATTTAAAGGTCGGTAATGTTAGAAGACGACTGTCGGTATCCGATGGTAAGATACCCACGGGCGGTATCTCTTTGAAAGCGAGGAGAGAATAAACGGACTCTTCGAGGGCTACTTAAGTCACTTTAGTGGAAACCTGTAGGACTGGAGCTGTTGGATCTTGCTCAGTGCTGCTATAACTGAAGAACCAAAAAGCTCTGTGTCGAACTTCAGCCCCTGAGAGTTGGCCACGAGGCAAGAGGTCAGTCGTCTAAGTCTTTCTTAAAGTCGAGCCTCAAGACATAAACCATAAATCAGGGACGATCCACTTTCCGATGTGTTCAGTCTTTCACTTACCTTCGGATGAGAAAGTAGGAAAGGATGTAGCAAGCAACGAAGTCAGAATGAGAATCCGGAAATCATGGGTTGATTCCTCTGTCAGCTGTCTTTCCGTTCTGTAACCCCAGGACAAAAGAAAGGTTAGGCCCTTCCCTGCCGGCTCTTCAAGCAGTAGAAGATAATTCAATCCTGTAGTAGACAAATCAAGACTCTAAACTTGAGAGATTGAGAAAGCAGGTTCACATCTGACAACTGTTGATCCATGGGATGAAGAGAGTTAGATAAAGTCTTACTGGGAGCTCCATCTACTCGTCTAGGCTGAGTGGCTTCTATTAAGAAGGTCGGGCTCAAACAAAAGAGAATGATGATTAATATCCATCCATAGAGATAGCTATGTCCCAGTTCTTCTCTTGTATGAATGAAGGCCGTTTCCTTCAAGACCTCTGGCAGGCAAGTCAAGCCATTGTAGGGAATCAACTCCCTTAGCAGTTAAGAGATCCTACTGCCTTAGATTTATAAGCCGCGTAATGCAGTCATTCTATTCCAGATCTTCCCCGGGCTATAGATTAGATCCCTGAGCTGCGTTAGTCAATTCAGTAGAATAGAGTTCAAGGACATCAGCCGAAATATCTGATTATGAGATTGCCGTTCCCATCCAGTACGAGAAAGTATAAGCAAGTCAAGCGGAAGCCGGATTTGATTACACCCTGTAAGGAATAGATATTGAATATAAGGCTCTGTAGGCTCAAGTTAAGCAGTAAAGGAATGAACTCTTGGCACAAAGTCTAGAAGTTTCTACATCAAATAGATCAACACCTTGGATTAGGTCGGCATTTGCCTTAGCCCTCTCTCTTTGTAATCTGGTCGGACTTATATAGCTTTCTTTCTTGCCTTTGAAGAAGAGTCAGAGAATAGGCTTTCCCGTAAGCAAGAGAATAGCCAGGACTGAAGTCAACTAATGATGAGGCAGTGAATCCCAGTAAATTGGAATAGAATGGATGGCTTTCAGATCCTACTGAATTTACTCAGTCAGATCATGGGCCTTCTCTTTCGTCATGCAGTAGTCTGAGTTTGAAGCTAGCTCCGTCCGGCTTCTGTTCTTTAAAGACGGAGGACTTGAGGCTGCTATGACTTCTTTCCTCCGAAGTGGGAATAATGAAAGAGGGTCTTTGGGTCGCGCCCGCAACTAATTGTTCTTCTTCCCCTGGGAACTCAAGATAATGACTGACTTAGAGTTCAATCCCGTCGTAGTCATCTTCCTGCCTTTCCTCAGACGAACCTCCAGTCGACGAAGAAGGTGACCGCCTTGAACCAGCGTGCTTTACTGGGTATACTGAGTATAGGTGAGCAGCGAACAATTCGAAGTGATCCTTTTGACGAGATTGAGATTGAAGATTCACAGGCTAACTTCCTTTCTCAAGTAAAGAATGAAAGAATCCCGTCAGAGTGACTACTTTTTTGGATCGGATTCTGGAGAGGAAGGAGTCAACGTTTTAATACCCGTAAACTGGAGTTCATGCTCCCACCCCTATTCGGCGAAAAGTACGAGAATCAATGTTGCATCGCCATGTCTTTCGACCGTTCCCAGTAGCTCTATTAAGTTGGGTTGGTGTAAACTGGGGAGATGGTAGGCTGTACCATTTGAAAGCGAGTTGCACATGAGCTATGAGTGAAAGGTCTTTTGCAAAAAGGGTTCAATTGCTCTAAAGCGTTAGTGTGGAAGTTCTTCTTGACTTTATCCTCCATACGGGCGGGCGGACCCTTAACGGTCCTTGCCTTCGGCTTGGATTTCACTCTTTGATTAGGTAACTAAATTCCTTTTCGAGGTGAGGGTGAAAGGCTTGCCTTCAACGCGAAAGACCAATCCTAGTCTCAGTTATGGAAATGGACAAATCTACGCTTACACGGACTGAGGTCTACATGTAGATTATCATACTGCTGAGGTAGACTTAAGAAGCTTTAGTATTGATTCTTCAGCATGGCCTATACTTGAGTCGGAAATGGGATGTCGCGTATCCGCTGCAGATAAGTTGTTAAAGCGCTTAATCAAATTGAAAGAATAGGCATAGGCCAGTCGGACTTACAAAAGAGGTGGGTGTTCTGCCAAAATCGTTTAAAAGCTTTGCTAGCGCTTATTTCTTGCTTGGTCCCCGGATTCAAAGATTGATTTTTCTTGTTCTCGGGGCCATTTAACTGCCCAAGGGAATTGAGGGAAATTAGATAGAGTCGTTTTGATCAGAGCGACGACATAGGCTTTGAGGCCTTTCGTTAGCTCACTAATAAAGATTCTTTCTGATCGATCTTGTAGATATATTCCGGCTACGCGTAAAACTGAGAGGCAAGACCGATTCTTATAAACTGTTTCAGGTCTACTATATTCTCCGTTAGGCTTTGAAAGGTCTTAATTTGCATATTCATCAACTCTCTCTGGAATGTAGGGCTCTTCAGTTGGATCATTAGGAGCGGGTTGCTACTTTCTTCCTACTATACTAGCTCTGGTCTCTTTTGACTCTGCTTCGAGTTCTAATTCTAGTTCTAAGGGGAAGCGAACGGTCGGGGCGGGGTTGCTAGGCTTGCCGAAGCTGCGAACTAGGCGCCGATAGGCAAAGTTGGTCTTTGGGTTAGGGTGTTGAAAGCAACAAGGTTTTAGATACTGGCCTTCCTATGGTTGAGTGGGATTCCTACAAAGGGAAGATGATGTCTTATTCGTTCAAGTGCCTGGTGAAAGCACTTTCCTGGTTAAAGGACGGTTTGCAGTGGGGGATGGAGCTTCTGCCCATTTTTGGACGGATCGCTGGCTTGATGTGCCGATAGTGGATATGCTTGATAATTTGCCTCAATATTTGGATCTTACAACAAACAAACAAAAATCCAAGAGTTCTTGAACCAGGTGTGGGGAATTCGGCAAAGCTTAAGGAGTATGTGCCCACTGACGTTCTTGCAAAAGTTCTTGGGTACCCTTTGTTTGTCTTCTGGAGACATACATCCTCGGGGATCTTTACTTCAAGGTCAGCTAGCCTTGCAAGATGGTGATGCTGGACAAAGCTCGGATGACTTCTCTTGGGTATGGAAATTGAAGATTACAAATTCAGCTATTTTATTTGGCTTGCATTGACGGATAGATTACCAACTAATAGTCTTAGACACAGTTGGGGAATGGATAGAAAGAAATGGTGCATGCAAGCAGTGTCCGAGAGAGATGGAAACTGTAATACATGTGCTAAGAGACTGCCGTGTATCAAGGGATATCTGGAACTCATTGAGGTCAGATTTACAGGACACTTCTTTTCTCTTCCTCTTAGTTAGGGAGTGGCTGAAAGAGCATATGAGTCTAAAGATGGCTACTGGAAAACTTTGTTTGTTGTAACGTGCTGGCGTATTTGGACAAGAAGGTGTCGTGTGGTCTTCAATGAGGACGTGGATGAAGAGAAAGACGGGGGACTTCTCTGAAATATCAGACTGACTACTATGGAGGTAGTAAGTGCTTTATCAGGTACACAGCCTGCTATGGCAGACGGGACGATAGGCTGATAAGTTGGCAGCCAATGGAAGCGCAGTCAGGCTTAACACGGACCTTCACATGGAAATCCTGGAATCTCAGGAGCTGGTGGCCTTATTCGAGCTGCAGATGGGAAATGGTTGATGGGGTTTCAAGCTTGCCTGGGGTTTTGTTCAAATAATGTGGCTGAGATGCAAGCTTTACGATTGGGATTGTTATTGGCATGGGGCTTGGGCTTTAGAGATGTCCAATGTAGTGTTGACTCCAAGGTGGTAGTAGATTTGATTGCTGATGCTGATACACGGTTTCATCCTCATGGGAATCTCATTGAAGATGTTCGTGCTATTATGAGAAGGTAATGGTCCTGTACCCTGCATCACACTCTCCGAGAAGGAAATTTCTGCGCTGATTTTCTTGCCCTGTTACATTGGGTCAGAATGAAAGGTTCTCCATTCCCCACCGGCGGAAATACTCTCTTGATGGCTGATGCTCAAGTGCCTTCCCAAGAGGCTTGAAACTGTAATCGTTTTTGCTTTCCTTTGATCGGAACTACTATACACCACTGAGTAAGGAATCGAAGTTACGGGTATAAGCGGAAGGCGAAGTCAGGTTATAGCTACGCAGCGAAGAAAAGGAGGTGATCAGTACCCGTAGCGTAGCGACGAAGAAGATGAGAATTTAGTAGGCGAACAGTCGAAGAACCACTCTAACGAAGAATGGAGCTGCTTCGTAAGGGATAGGAATCAGGCTTTGGTTTCACGAATTAATGCCAGTTTCTTTATCGGTCAGAGATGAATCTAAATCCATTTAGTTAAGAGTCTGAGAAAGAGCGAAGTAGGAAAGATCAGAAGATTCAGAGTAGACTCCTTCTTCGGGCCTATATATAATAGGATTCGTTTAGCAATCCTTCGTCGAGCCTTCCTGCAGGTTTAAAGCTCCAGTTCGCCTACTCAATTACACATTCGTATCTGCTGAGAAATAGAATAGGCTTTTTTAGCTCCTTTCTCAGTCACCTGATTTGGCACCAGCCAAAGGAGTACTGTTCATATTTCTGCTAGTGACGGGGGTGTGATCAAGTCAAAGACTTAGCGCTAAAGCACCTTCGCTCCTATCCTTTAAGTCGACTCCAGTGGACTCTGAGCTTATAAGTCGGTTCGAATAAAAGCCTGTCAGAGAATTGTCAAAAGTCTGATTTTCCGAGAAGTTGCCGATCGAGGATAATGCGTAGAGGTGTTTTCTAATGTAATGATCATTCCAAGATTTCCACTCACTCTTTAAATAGAAGTACAATCTACTAAAAGAGTAAGAACACTAGTGAACCAGTCTTGAGGATTGGGACTTGGCTCCTTCGTAAAGAAGAACAAGCGAAACGATACCTAGATCCGGCTGGGAAACAACAATGTTGCTTAGGTTACATTGGAAATCAGTACTGAATGAAACCATTTTCTTCTATTTTCCACTAAGTCAGCTTGCCCCATGAGACAATGGACGCTTTTCATTCCTTCCTCTTTTTCTTGCTTAGTTGGCTACTCTCATCCCTGAATTCAAGTGTGTTGGCCTAGGTTCTTGGCTGCACAACCTCACATGCTCTATGGACTTCCCTGGAAGAGGGTGTTTGCTTCTAAGTCACGAGCAAGAATAATGCAACTTCGCCTTCTATTAGAGACCAAAAAGAAAGAAAGGCTCTATCTCAATGACGGATTATCTCCAAAAAAGAAAAAGCATCGCGAATAATCTATCTGCAATCTTCGTGAACGGACTTCTCAGAATAATGAATGGTCGTAGATGTGGTCGTGGACGTGGTAACTCTGTTCTTGGCCACCTCTCCTCCTTTCTATGCTCCGCAAGGCTCTGATCAAGACCTTTGCCTGCTCCGGTGTAGTGTAAGCTATGTTTTCAATTCTTTCGCTCGCGAATGTCAACAGCATAAGAAGCAAGCCTTTTATACAGATCAGTTCTCTCTCCCAAGGTCAATCTCTTTTTGAAGTTCAGTTTGAAGGTGGAGTTTCCATTCCGAAGTTTACGTATACGGATTGCTCCCGGCTCGGAGAAGTTCATGCTTGATCTGAACGCCCTTACGAGTTGGGTTGGAGGATGAAAGCCGCTTTTTTATGGCATGACACTACAAGGTAATTCTCTAAAAAAGGACAGAAAGGAATGACTATCTATAAAGAGAGAGGCTTGCACAGACATCCCGAGGGTAAAGAAAGAGATTAGACCAGACCGTCCCTTTGAACTCAAAGATCAGACGATTAGCCGAGAATCTCAATCGAAAGTCAGACCTTCTTCCAACAGCTCTCTCTTTCTCTTTCAGTCACAGAAAGCACATCTAAAGAGAAGAAAAAGAAAGTCAGATGAATCTAGTATAGTCAGACTCTTTTTCGTTTTCTTTTGCCGGTATCCTAAGATCTCTTGACTAAGTCATTTCACACTAAGCACTGAGAACAAGGGACTGATCCCGTACCGTGCTACTGCCTTGACCTAGGATTAGTATTTCTTTTTCCTCACATCGGATTCAGAACTGGAAAACTGAAGCTTGCGAGATTAGATTGCTTGGTACCCTTTGCCCTCTTTGCAAGGCTTTTCCCCTTGGCCTTAGACTGCTACGGTTAGCTCTAGCCCCGCACCTGGCTGGCTATCTCGAAAGAAATGCTTTCATATCAGATAAGGCTGGCTCCTAAACTAGGAGCAGAAGGAAGGAAGGGCTACTGATTTTGAACCTCATCCGGAAGTTACTGAACGAGCTACCTTTCCATAAGACCTCGACTCACCCGGGAGGCCCCCAAGGACCAACAGAGTCTTTCTATATGCTATGATTTATAAGCATCTTCCTTGTTCTCTTTCTTGATAGAGCTGGTTCTACCCTTTCATTCCTGACTTCCTAAGTACCGACCGGCTGAAGAGGGGCTTGACTCACTGGGAATATCGAGCGAGAGATGATGATTGAGTAAACGAAGTAGTGGCAAGGAGGTTGTTAATATACACTTTATTCACTTGTCTGGCCATAGCTGCTCTTTTTCTTTGATAGCATGCTTGACTTACTACCATTGCTTTCTGAACCTAACCCTTAGAATAGAACCCCCTCCATCTAATTCTCTTTCTCTAACCGTATGTCTAGTGGCTAGAGCAAAGAATCCGCTTTCGCCCCAATTCCCTAAACATTGATCCACTTTCAAATAAACAAACAAAGGTCAGTCAAGCTATATAAACCAGAGAGAGAGACCATGGATGCCTACAGCTAGCCTTTCAGCAAAGGGATTGGCCCATCCTAACTCAAATTCCCATCCTTGTCCTCACGCCTGAAATCAAAGAAGATGGATTGTGTAAAGAATGATGAGAGTTGGTTCTTGGGGGGCTTAAAGGAAAGCTAAGAAAGACAACATAAAGAGAAGCGAGCACTCCTTACTTAGAAGGGGAAAGACCAGGATTGAGCAACGATTTAGACCATCCTCCTAACTATGCCTGAAATAGCTAAACAAGGTAAGAGGACTGACTGTCTTTCACGGAGCTGCTGCTACAATAAGGCCTTCGGTAGCCAGAGGTGGAGTTCTTCCATTCAAAAAGAGAGAGAATTATCCCGCTTTGAACAAACAAGAGGCATGCTTACTGGTCTTATCGATGATTGGATGTCCCAAAGGTGCTCTGCGAGAAACCTAGGGAGTGATGAACGGCTTGTTATCAACAATTGAAGAATGGCTTTGCTTGATTTCCTACCCCTGACTTCTGCTGTTCTCTTTCTTTGAGTGGGAAAATGAATGACTTAGTTCAAAGAGAGGTCAATGTCAATTGATCACCTCGGTCGGTAACCAAATGTACTTGACTTTACATACACCTTGTTGAGGGGCACTCTCATTTATTTGAAGAAAGCACTTCCAGGAGGCAGTCCCTTGACCTTTACCATACATGGATAAGTCATTTGCCGTACAACGCTTGCCCCCTAGCTTCTTGACGCTAAACTACTAGCTTCTTGACGCTAAACTACAAGATAGCCCTCCATACCTCTTGAAAGGAGAAGAAGGAGAAGTAGGTAGATGAGAATTTGATAATAGCAGGCGCAGGGGAGAGTCAGAGTATCTACTACAGGGCCAAAATGAGATAACAGGGCTCTACCCGATGATAGCTCTCCGATAACGTGGAAAAAAGAGACTCCCTCCCAAACAACTTCCGGATCTTTATTTGTGCTATATTTCCCGGATGGAATTCGCGTGGAACCAACATCACACGGTCTCTCTCGAGAAAAAGAATAAGAATATGTTAATTGGCTACGCCCCTTCGAGAAGGCTAGCAACCTTTACTGCACTGCCCACACGCTTCGCACCTGGGGATTAGTTATAAAGGAAGGACTTGGAGACGGGGATTTCTTTCGGGCTGGCCTAACAAGACAAGCCAAATAGCGAGCGTAGCGTATAGAAGAAAAAAAGGTATCCCAATGATCGCCTATGCCCTTTCTTTGGGTTCGTTTTGCCGAAAAATCAAACACAAGGGGTCAGATTACCTCTCGCCTGTGCTTCTGCCCAATCCCGTTCAGTGATAAGACCCTTACCTTACTAAAGAAAGTCATGCAGACCATTAGTGAATGAAGGGCCGGGGATCTGTCAAAGCTCTAGCAAGAGGGTACGAATACATGATGGGGTTAATTCTCTTTACCCCAGTGGCTATTCTAGCTTTGTCTCGGAGTTCCAGACCCGGTTGCTGTTCTACCAAGCCTTCAGCCGAGGGCTTCAAATTCAACGCCGGTGAAAACAAACAAGTACAACTAACCGTGCGCGAATACATTTCTTCTTTTCTTCTTCTATATATAGAGAGAGAACAAATAGAAGAGCAAGCACCAATAGCAGTAGATCGGGAACAGAGAACTCCGTGGGAACAAACAAACTTCCTTTGGTCTTAATCTTAAGCTGACTCGAGCTTATTTAGGATTCCCTGACCTACACCTTTGACTTTATTACCTGACCGGAACCAAAGACTCTATTCCTTGAAGGAGGTAAAGCTATTCATTCAATCCGGAACCAAAGACGATATTTCCTTGCCTTATTGATGGAGGTAAAGCTAACCTTTCTTTTCGAGTCAATGAATGAAATCCGGAACCTGAACTTGATTGAACTCCTTTACAGTTCATAAATAGGAGGAATAGGAAAAGGAGCTGCATGAGCACCTATGCTTGAAGGGAGAATCTAATGAAAGATTCATTCGACTGTAAAGACCAGAAAGAAAAGATTTTCTATCCAGCATAGGGGTCAAAGTTCGTAAGAGGTTTTTCCCTCGGTAAAGCTGTTTCAAGAAAAGAAATTCTATCCAATATAACTGTCAAAGTTCGTCAGAGGTTTTTCCCTTAATAGCAGCAGCTTCAAGAAAAGAAATTCTATCTTTCCCGTATTTTAGGGTATAAAATGGATGCTTTACCCTGATTTCCCTCGGTAACTCGACTGTAAACACTCAAAAAACAAGAAATAATTCTATCTTTCCCGTATTTTGAGGTATAAAAGTGTATCTTTACCCTCTTTTTCGGGATCAAATCCCGGTATTTAGGGCAGAGGTAATGTTGAAGTAGAAGTCAATCCTATGAAAGAATCAATGATCGTTCACTGTCAGGAAAGACTATCGAAGAATCAATGAGAGTGAACTGGAAGTCAATCCTCTCTCTTCCTTCTTTCTCTTTCTCTTCTCTCTTCCTTCTTTCCCTCTTTCACTCGGTAAATGGGTGTTTGCATCTTCTCTTCTGTCCTTTACTTTAGGGTCTCACACACTCTCTCCTCTCTGTAAGATCGCTTCATTGCAAATCAAATTGTGAACTTCCCGTAACCTGATAAGGATGGGTAAGCTTTCTGTATTAAGAGATCCATTGTTGTAAGCCAAGGTCAATATCGTTGAGGGTAAGGTTCGCCGAAGTGATGGGATGCTATGATTGATTAACCCTGAATGCGGGTCCTGATGTTTAGTTTGTTCAATCTTTTGATAGATACAAGGGGTATTCAATAAGAGTTCTGTTTTCTTGCTGTCATTGACCTTGTATTTGTTTGGCCGAATCTGACTCCTCATTCTTAATAGTGTCGCCAATAATGTAATCCAGACCCATCATCTTTTTTCCGAATCTGGCGCTGGGAGTTATCCCACTTTTTCTTTCACATGAGCTTCCCCACGAACTAAAGAATTGTTATAATCAACGGTATTCAACATCATAGATGGAACATGAACTATTAATGCCTCAATCGTATATTGCCCAAAAGTAATGAAATCTCATTAACGTGAGTGAAACATAACTTAAGAGAATCCTTTGCATTTATAGCATCTGGTCTGATATTCATATCTTGATTCTATTTGGAACTGACTGAAGGATTGATCATCGAATGTCATTGTCAGGTCCTCAATCTCTATTTGGATTTTCTATAATTCATATCATTACTTAAACTTAATGGGAATCCTTCCTTCTTTTCCATTATTCAGTCAAATACTTGCTTGATCCTTATACTGATATGATTGACTGATCACATAATCCCCATATATATATCTGACTAGATTCATAGCTCTTGTAGAAAGAGGTCCAAACCCTTATTAATTCTGATTTGGACTCCTCCTTTCTTTTGACCTAAATTCTGAATGAGTTGTTTGTTACCCAAGACTTGTTGGTAAATCGTGATTGTAGGTTGAATAATTGATAGGGAGAATTGATAGGGAGAATGCCGCTGCTGAGATAAGTTACACATAATCAAACTATACAATGAGATTTGATTTAGTTATATTGAGACATTACCAGAAGTTGTATAATAGAAAGATTAGATAATATAGACTGAATTGGATATACCAAAAAGAAGTGGGGAGTCTCCGAAAAGATAATAAGACATAATCGAAGATCAAAGAGTGGGATGTTATGTCTAAAGAAAGAGTATCCAAAAGAGGGGGAATGAGAATTACTAGATAATACATGGATATTAATCTAACCCATTATATGTCTATATAGGGTCAAAAAGAGGGGGAATGAGAATTACTAGATCAAATACATTGTAACCATTGGCAAATAGGCTTTTCTCTTAGTATACCTAACCCTTATCTAGTACAGCACAAAACAAAAGTAGTCAGTCGTCTTCTCTTTCCTTGCTAATGGGAATCCTTCCCTAACTAAACCCTTGAGTTTGATAGACATTCTTCCCCACAGATGCAGGTATCGAATCACCAACTACCAAGTAAACAGTCTGAGTCTTTCTTTCTTTTTGTCAGTCAGGAAGGGTCCGGCCTAGCCCTATTATAGTATAGGCCCTGTTCAGAGTGAACAATTGTTGACAGCCAGATATCTCATATTGCTTAACCTGCTTTCCTACCTGCTTAAAGCAAAGCTTCAAGTTCGGGGACCAGAGCGAGTGGAATTCTCACGATCAGTCTGGTGCACGGACCAAGGTAGAGTAGATTTATAGCAAGAAAGCGAGGCAGGCATAAAGAGGAGTAGGTGGGCGAGGGGCTATTGCAAGCAAGCTGGAGCACCTTGGAGAGTCGGTCCCTCTCAATGTTATCTTGGTTTTCCTTTTTCTGACTTTGAGTTTTGAGATTGCTTTCACAAATGGCTTTGGACTCGAAGAAGGGGAGCATGGGACACGGTGGTGAATGTATTCAGGGAGGAGGAGATGAAGAAGTAGAAGAAGGCGTTATTCACAATCTACCAAGGAAGGAGTAGAGCCACGTTTGAGTGGATCGCCCCTGCAAAGTCTTCTCAGGAAACTTGGTCGGTATTGAAGAAAGCCTTTGAGGGCGGGGATAGAGTGAAGAAGATCCGCTTGCTGTCTTTACGAGCAGATTTGAGGCCCTACAACAATCAGGTTTGGAATCAATTTGTGATTACTAAACTCCATTGTGCAAGAAATGGGGAGACACAGTGGGTGAGACAATAGAAGAAGTACGAGTTGTGGAGAAGATCATGAGATCTTTACACTTAAGATTTGACTACATTTCTCTTTTTCCTTGAAGAAAGAAGCTTGAGAAAGAAGAAGGAAAGAGTATCGAGCAAGCACTGCAAGCCAACTATTCCCACAAGAAGGATGGCTCTGAAAGAGGAGGCTACCATCGAGGAAGAGGTAGACGTGGTGGTCGCGGTAACCACTGGGATGAACAAAGCAGCAACCACGCTGATGATAGTGAAGGGAATGGTCGTAGAAGCAATGAGGCTCGTGGCCGAGGTCGTGGACGTGGTCGACAAGGAAGATATGCAAAATCACAAATTCCGGGCTATCTTTGTCAGAGATTTGTGCATGACTTCTATGACTCTTGGTATAATAATAATAACAAGGAGGTGAGAAGGCTAATCTTGTTGATGATGAGAAGCTGAGTGACGGACCAACCAGTGTTCTTAATGTCCTACAACGAAACTGAGCCGCCTCAATCGGTCACGTGGTTCCTTGACTCGGGAGCCTCAAACCCCATGGAAGGAAGAAAGGAGTTCTTCGCAAGGCTCGATGAAGGTCAACAAGGCAAGCAAGATAAGATTTGGTGATCTATCGCGAAATGTCCACCAATTAAAGGAAGAGAAGAAAAGGTGATGTCGTCTTCAAAGAAGGGAACTTCGTATTTCGGATGTCTATTATATTATGTACCTGATATAAAAAGCAATTTCTTGAGTATTGGGCAATGGAGAGAAGATATGACATCAAGATCAGTGATTTATTTGGCTCTCAGCTTATTGGATAAAAAGAGCAAGCAAGCAGATTACTCATGTGAAGATGACGAAGAACAGGATGTTACCGTTGAAACTTTCCATTATGGAGTCGAGGTGCATGAAGGCAACCACTCTAGATCATAGCACTCTCTGGCATCTTCGCTACGGACTTTGAGGCATTGAAGCTGATGGAGAAGAAGAAGAGGTAGGTGATGGGACTGCCAAGGATTGATTGAAGCTCCCAACAACCTTTGTGATGTGTGCGTTGTGGGAAAGCAACAAAGGAAGTCATTTAAGAAGTATGGTGCAAGGAGAGCATCCACACGGCGTCAGTTGGGGCATTCTGACGTATGTGGACCCATCAAGCCAGAATAGAATCCATTGGTGGTAACAAGTATTTCTTAACCTGATGATTTTAGTGGTAAGACTTGGGTGTACATGCTCCAGGAAAAAAGAGCTGTTTTCTCAACAAGATTTAAAGAATGAAAAAGTCTTAAAAGCAAAGGTCCGCTCAAATGTCTACGGACTGATCGTGCAGGCGAGTATATGTCGCAAGAATTTGAGAATTTATGCAAGGAGCAGGCAGGGCACATCAACTCACGATGCCTCAAACGCCACAACAAAATGGCACCTCGGAGAGATAGAACCATTCTTAATATCTATGATTCGCTGCATGCTGAAGGAGCAGAATATGTTGAAGGAATTCTGGGGAGATGCTGTAGCATCTTACCTTTATTTGTTAAACTGGTTCCCAACGAAGAGGATTGAAGATATGACCCCGGAGGAAGACTTCCCGGAAGCCGAAAGTTGATCATCTCCGAATCTTTGGAAGTCTTGCCCATGCAAAGGTGAAGGAGGAGAAGCGCACGAAGCTTGAAGATCAAAGTCAAAGATGCATATTCATTCTTGGGCTATGGTGAGAACTGCAGTGGATACACAAGCTGTATAATCCTGTCACTCAAAAACTCGTGATGTCGAGGCAAGTTCCATGCAAATAGAAGTTGGTGGAAGAAAACTGACGAAGGGATGACGATTCCTCTTGATGGTGAGGAGGAGAAGAGAGTACCACCGGACACTACTCTTGATGATGACTGAGACCATGATGAGTTTAACAGTCCAGTACGCAAGACAAGGAATATCCAGGAGATCCATGACTCTACTCAACCAGTTGATACAATTGATTGGGAGTACGAGGAGGAGGTCAACCATTTTAGTCTCTTTGCAGGTTTTCATCCCTTGACCTTTGAGGAGGGAAATAAGGAGCCAAAGTGGAGGAAAGCTATGGAGGAGGAGATTCACCACCCCATAAAGAAGAAGAAAACGTGGGAGCTCACATCACTTACACAAGGCTCAAAACAAACCCATCGGTCTTAAATGGGTATGACGAAGAGAAATGCAAAAGGTGCAGCCCTATAAAGCAAGGTTGGTCGTGAAGGGCTATAAGCAAAAGCATGGGATTGACTACGAGTAGGTCTTTGCCCCAGTCGCGAGACTAGAGAGAAAGAAACAATCTCACTCGCGGCCCAACGAAGGTGGAAGATGCATCAAATGGGCGGACGCATTCTTGAATGGGAAACTTGAAGAAGAAGTTTATCTTGAACAACCACCAGCGTATTGAAAGACACAGAGAAGAAAAGAAGGTATACAAATTGAAGAAGGCTCTTTACGGACTGAAGCAAGCCTCGAGAGCATGGAATGAAAGAATTGTTGATGCATACTTTTCATCCAAGAAGGATTTGTGAAATGCCCTTATTCACCTTATATGCAAAGGGGAACTCACGTGGAGAAGTGTTCTTTCTCTCTTTGTATGTTGATGACCTGATGTTTACCGGAAGCAGCAACTCTATGATCCAAGAATGAAAGCGCTCAATGGAGAAGGAGTGAGAGATGACAGACTTAGGTCTGATTAAGTACTTCCTAGGCATTGAGATGCAACAAGATTGAGATGGGATTTGTCTTTCTCAGTAGAAGTGGATGCTAAGGAGGAGATCTTAGAGAAATTAGCTGTTGAAGACTCCGAAAGACACACCTGTTGAGTGCGGTCTCAGATTAACAAAGGAAGGTGAAGGGAAGGAACCCCACCCACTTATTTCAAAAGTCTAATGGGTTAGCTAAGGTACTTGACTTGCACTCGTCCTGACATTCTATTTGGAGTAGGACTTATTTATAAGCAGGTTTATGGAGACACCGAGAACCTCACATTTGAAGGAAGGAAGCAAAGAGGATTCTCTCAGTTACATAAAGGGAAGAGAGTTGATCATGGATTCTTCTACTCTAGAAATTGCAATCTTGAGTTGGTTGGTTTCAGCGATAGTGATTGGGCCGGAAGTCATGAAGATCGTAAGAGTACAACTGGATTCGTATTTGATCTTGGCGACACCCCGCATTTACTTGGTCATCGAAGAAGCAATCTATAGTAGCTCTATCCACCTGTGAGGCTGAATATATAGCAGCAAGCATCCGCTTGTCTTTGTCATGCTATACTATATGGTTGAGGAGGAGATTCCTGGAGAAAATGGAGCTAAAACAAGAAAGAAGAAGCAAGCAAGCAAGATCTACATTGATAACAAGTCAGCAATAGCTCTAGCCAAGAACCGAACCCGCTTCATCATGAGGAAGGGAAGCATATTGACACTCTCTTTCACTGAATAAGCGAACATGTGAAGACATAAAGAAGTGGGAATTGCACCATCTAAGTTCGAGTGAGAAAATTCCCGACATATTTACAAAAGCATTAAAGTCGGATGCCTTTCAACATCTGAGGAAGAAGCTTGGCGTCCAAGTTCGTGGAGAAAGAAGTTTCAGGGGGGAGAATGTTAGATATTCAAGTTTCATGCACTTATATAGATAGATGCATTTGGAGGATACATGTACATGAGAGATCCATTTACTTGGTTAATATTTGAAGAGAAGACTCATAAGAGTTAGATACATTTAGTAGATACATGTATTAGGTAGATTCACTATTTAATGGTACATGTATGGCCATGAATGAGGATGTTCCAAAAGGCCTATATAAGGACTATCCATGTAGAGTTTTTCTCATCAACTTGAAATAGAAAGAAAGATCTCTTCCTCCACATAGCAAAATCTTTGTCAACATATCTTTCATAAAAAAGGAGTTTGTTGCTGTTATTGAATTTCACCAAGGTAAAGCTGCGGGGATTATCTCATTCCCTTCTTTCTGTAGATCTGTTTGCTCCGTAACCTGAACCGAGAGCTACTGAACCAGAACTTTCTTTAACTCCCTTTCCTCTCCCTAACGGTCGAGCTCTTTAACTCTCCTGTAAACACTCAAAAAACTAGAATGATCCTATCTATCCCCTATTTTTTTGGATAAAAGTGTATCTTTACCCTATTTTTTGGGATCAAATCGAGTAAAGGTAATTCAGAAGTCAATCCTTCAGATGAATGAGAGTTAACTGTCAGTCAATCCTATCGAAGAATCAATTCGACTTAACTGTAAGGAAAGACGAAAGATTCCTTCTATCTCTCCCTTATTTTTAGGGATCAAATCTAGGTATTTAGGGCCGAGGTAATGTTGAAGTAGAAGGAAAGACTATCGAAGAATCAATGAGAGTGAACTGTCAGTAAATCCTCAAGATGGATTCGTCAGACAGATTGAACTCGTAAACTATCAGCTTCTCTACGGAACTACTTCACTCCTGAACTCCGATCCTCTTCTCGTCTCATTGCTTTGCCCCTCTCCCTACTTACTGAACCTCAACCCGTAACCTTTTCCTTCTTGAACTCTTTTTCGTGTTAGGACCATGAATGAATTTCTTGTATCTTCTCCCTATTTTTAGGGATCAAATCCTATCTTCTCCCTATTTTTGGGGATATTTTTGAGGTATTTAGGGCCTAGGTAATTAGGAAGTCAAGACTCTACTCAAGAAGAATGAGAGTTTCTTTACAGTTCAAGAATGAAGGGAAAGAGAAAGAAGGGAGACAAGACAAAGACTCCTGATCCAGTAAAGACCAGAAAGAAATCAATTCTATCCTCTCCCTATTTTTTGGGGTAAAATGGATGCTTTACCCTATTTTGCGGGCTATTTTTGAGGATTGAACTCTGGAACTCGACTGTAAAGACTACTAAAACCAGAATTCTCCTATCTTCTGTCTATTTTTTTGGATCAAATCCTATCTTCTCCCTATTTTTTGGGATCAAATCGATGCTCATGAACCTGAATTTTCTTCTTCTGCCTGAACCGATATTACCTGACCGGATTGAACAAGGTAAAGCTCAATCACCTATTTATTCTTTAACAGATCTTTCTCCTTATTCATCAAGTGTTTCAAGTCAAGACTCAACGCCGGTCTCTTCTCTTTTCTTCTTCCATTTGATTCCCCTTCACTCACTCAATCACTTTCTTCACTGTAACCTCGGTCTCTTCTTTCTCTTTCATTCTTGTTATTGTTCGTTCGTTATTCTTTCACTCGGTAAATAGGTGTTTCTTTCTTTCTTTCTTTCTCATGGAGCTCGGTCTCGCAGCTGATCTTCTCCCCTCTCCTTAGTCAGTCTCTATTCGTCTTTCCCCATTTTCTAAAAAGAAATAAGCGTCATACTCATATGAGGAAGCCTGTTGTGACTGAACTTTAATCCGACGTGATGTTGGGTCATTAATAGCTTTTATGAAGGACTCTGTTTCGAGTGAGACCATGGATTAATGATAATCTGACTTGTAGGAAGAACCTCCTGTTAAGGTAGCATTCCCTCTGTCATAAGTGTCGAGATGCAAGAAAGCAAAAGACGCAGCAAGCAGTTAAGCGACTTCTCAAGATATCTAATATTTCTGCTTAGGCAACCTTACTTGACTTGATGAATAAAAGTAGAAAAGGCAATCGCCCTTTGCCGAATGAGCGCTAGGGGACTACTTATTACCATAACACCATTTTTCACTTTCCTACTACGATTGAAATGAAACGCCGGCCGGGCCCAGTATAGTAAATACCACAGAGGATCGCCTCTCTCAGTGGTCAATTGAGGTATCATGCCCAAGACATCGTGTATCCCTTCCCTCCCTATAACACTTGGGTCCACGTTCCGCTTTATTGCCGAAACCATAACCAAGCAGCCCCGAATTGAAAACATCGGTCGGTTTCAAGGGAATGAATGCCAAGTAAGAAGCTGAATCTGAAGAAGGATCTCCCATTGGGAACCTTGTAGTCCCGTCAGTACTGCCCCAGTACCTGATTCTACTATTGAAGTAAGCGGAATACCCTTGCCCTTTCCAACCCACGTTCTGGTTCAATGACCCTTATTTACGTGCCATTGATAGTTGATCATAGAAGAAAGAATTTTGACTAGCTTAACCGGTGACGGACCCCAACCACATTGGATTCTCTCGCGGATTACGTCACGAAGCACGTCAAGATAGGGCTTTGCTTGCATCCGTCAGCCTTCCACGTTGCAGCCGACCTTGAACCACCAAGCAATGGAACGAAGTGTGGTACGTGCCGGTATTCGACAATTTCTCTTTCAGGCTTTCTTTCCTTGAGCGGCAAAAGGAATGCTTGTCAAACTCAAGGCTACTGAATAATGTTTACGTCTGTCCCGTACCGTGGAGAGCTAACAAAGCGTCGAGGACGTGTCAATGACGAAGGCGACCTCTGTCTCCGCTTACTAGAGCTAGTACCTACTTTCTATAGTTTTTGGTAGAGTAATCTACTATCGGTTCATAATTTGAGCTACGGTCTCTCTTTGATTTCCAGCTACCTGGTTTTAGTTCACAGCCCAAACCTTTCGGTCGAGTTAGCATCTGCTTTCTCTTTCTCCTAGATCACCAAATCTTTCTCCATTCTCTAGTCTTCTTTTCCAGAAAAGGTATCACTGTTTTTCCAAGGATGGATAATCTGGTGGAATCTTGAGTGCTCGGTATCCATTCTTTGTTCCCGAATTGCAATCTTTCTCTTTTCCCAGAATCGTTATACGTCAAATTTGCCTTGACTGTCTGTCGGCATCAGTCCCAGGAGGCTATTTATATAAACTTCTCAGCCTTGACTTTTCCATCTCCTCATTGAAAACGGAATGCCTTTATGCTTCTTTCGCACACGAGCTACTTGAAAGAAATTCTATTATTTGATTTACAATCTTAAAGTACTAGTAGATATTGCATTTATCCTTTTTAGGTTCGGCTGCTATGCCTTATTATGAGAGTGATTATTCTTATATCTAGAACACAGATAGGACTGAGAGTAAAGGGATAGGAAAGACAGACCAGACCAGAGGCTAACCTTCCATTCTCAGTCTATTCCCTTCTATAGGGTCTTAGCTTTACAGATGCAACTAAGTCTCAAGCGCTAAGCCTCCGGAACAGAGGAGAAAGATTTAGATAAAGCGCTAATTGAGGTCCCGTTGTTTTCTGCTGGATTTGTATCAGGAAGATCAAAGAATTTGATACGGCATAGGGAGGGTGGTAGAGTGACGAGTGAAACATGGGCTCTGCGAATGCGAGTAAGGCTGCTTGGAATGAGACGTATTGGATAATCAAGCTGATTGATGTCTAGCTAATCCGCTTTGTAACGATATCGCAGGGTTCTAGTGACTGAAACAAACGATGTTAGTATTACGGCGAGGAAAGATGCATGACTAGATCTGAATCTTATACTTAACTGATGAGTCAGTAAGGAGATTATAAACCTTCCTTAGCTTATAGGACCAGATATATTCTTTCTTCACATACGAGTCATTCATTCTTATCTGTCTTTCATTTAGGCACTAAGACTGAAAAGTATTATAAGGATATTCTATTGTATTGAGTGCAAGGCGTTTTCGTCCTCAGTCCGCAACTATTATTGAACGGCTCTTGATGGCCTTCTCCTTTTTCAAGGGCAGATTCTCTCTCTATTAATTTATACTGTAATAGGTTCAGCTTCTATTAAAATCAAGTATTGAAAGCCTATTCTATAGGGCTAGCTTTGGATCAATGTCCCCAAGGAGGATCCATCAAAACTTCCTTACTATGTCTATGCTCAGGTGGAAGATGATCCGAACCGACCTATGAGAGCAGTGGATTCTGTATGATATGAGAACGTCTGTGAGTAGCCAACATCTGTATCACTGAGTCAATCGAAAGAAGGGCTTCTTCATTCGCTGAGGCCCAGCAATTCCTTTACATCAAGAGCCGTAAGAATTTGATGGCAACACGACGGTAAACACAAGAAGTAGACGTTTCTTTATTGGATGGTGGCAAAGCAGTTTTAGGTTCCTTTGCTTTCGGTACAATTAGAATCTCTAGGGTCTCAAGTGGAAGCAATTCAAGCGCATGTCGAAAGTTAGTGAGGAGGGATCAGATCTTGGGAGTTTTTTATGCCCTCCTTCAGGTGTGTTAAGAGTCAGGTTCGATAGGACCAGGAAGAGAAGGTAAAGTGATTCAACAATTGTAAGATAGGCTCATGAATTGCAAGTTAGAGCGCTAGTTCCCAGTTTAGCATTTGCATTTTCCTACAACCCCTGGCAAAGAAGAAGGATTATTTCAGGCAGTCTTACATTTAGTCGGATATAAAGAGTACCATGAATAGAGAATGGTAGTTCTTGCTCTTGGAGGAGCGCTAAGGCATATAGTTTCGGTGCTCAGAGTGTTTCCAGGATTGTCCTCAAATTGGAACAAGAATAGCGCGTGCCAGGTTGGTTTACAGCCAGTATAGTTAAGGGAAGGAATACTCAGAGTGAAAGTGGGGCTAGTAAATAGTGGGATTTTTTATCCAATGCTAATCCCTGCCTTTCTTCAGAGACAGTTCCGAGGAATGGAGTTGTAGTGTTTAGCTCATCTAATCTAGTTGGATTAGTGGAGTCTCTTTGTAAGGCTAATTTCTTCCCCCTAATAACCTGTTGGAGTCACATATTTGGTATAGGCGTGTAAGGATACCTTCCGAAAGCCTTGATTTTGAATTCTGCCTTTTTTCTTTGAGGTCAGAGTAGTGAGGAATTCCTTGCTAAGGGAGGAGATAGGAGGGACTACTCGAGCTTTCTTTCATATGCGGTCATGTAATATGTTTGATAGAGCTGTTATATGTCATGTAGGGGCGTTAAGGTTCGTTCCTTCTCCATGCTCACTCTGTTTTAGTTTGAGGAAGTTACAGGCTTGTTTCATTCCATGGATCTTTATGGAGTTTCCGGGCTTTGAGTCCAAGAAGTTGGTAAAGGATTCAGTCTGATTGTCAGCCTTTCCAGCAGGAAGATTTGCCAAGGCAATGAACATTCACTCTTTTCATCGTATCATTCTGACAATTTCTGGACTGAACCCGACTTCTCTTATCCCTCTCCCCTTAACTCTCGTGCGTGGTAGGGTGGGGCTCTAAAACACCATTTGAATTCGTCCTTGCAGCTCACTTCGTGAAAAGAAGGAGATCCATGCACTGAGTCGTCCAATAGTATATCCCAAGCTCCTTGCAAACAGGATAAGCCTAACTTGGAATCAAAGCTAGCAGCTCACCCCTGATACTCAATTCACAATTCACATTGACCTGACCCTTCTCTTCTACTTGACTCTACAGCATAGCTCGCAGACGTTAATCCTCAAAAAGGATATCTCGTCAAAATAGAGCATCTCGAAGGATTCAATCCAGCCACGGCTTTACCCTATTACTACCTAGAGGACGTAGCTGGCACACAAAACAAAGGAAAGGGGGGTTGGTTCGGGGTCGGCACATGGTCAGCGGTCGGTGGTGGACGAGTCAAGGCGCTTCCTCTTTTTGATAGATTCTTTATAGACATAGACATGCGAGTGGAGAAGGAATTATGATCTGCTTGGCTCTGATTTTCTTATCCGCTTGTGGGAGTTGCAGAAGCTACTACAAATTTGGGAATTGAAAGACCTGATTTTGTTTGTTGAATATTAATATGAATCAAAATCCGTATGGTCATGCGGTTTTTACAGGGTAGGCCGTAGAGATACAGATGGTGAGCATAGTGGAACAAGGCTCATATCAACAACTCCACCTGAAGAATATATGGAATGAGCAGTTTACGTATTTTAGAAGTCAAGAAGCCAGATCGAAGTCAACCACATCCCACAGCCGCCTCTTATTGGATCTCGCTTGGGTTGTCCTTGGCAAATCCTTAGAGCGTTATAAGCGAGCTTCCATCTCTCCTAGCCAAGCCTTATTCTCTTTCACTTTGCTTTCTCAATTCTAGCTTTGAGCCCTTCCCTTTGACTTCCTTATTTAACTTAATGCTTTAAAAGGCCAACCATTGAGCCTAGCGCTAAAGCCCTATTCCACCTAACCACGAAAGTCTCCCATATTTCAGCGGAGCCAACACGTAGCCTGGAGGACAACCACCAACTTCCTACAGTACACCCTTATCTGTCCGGGGCACGCACCTTCATTCAGCCATGTGAGCGCGTCACCAGATAGTCGAGCGCTTAGCTTACAGCGCCTTATTCGTCTTCGGTCGATCAACCCTATACTATACTATAAGACGAAAGCAGCTAAGACTGACACTACCTCACCTGCTGATGCGGACTATGATTCCGATTTCAATAAGCCCAACTTAAACAGTTAAGAGATTTTTGAAGGGACATTCTAGTTTTGCCAGATATTTCGTTGTTGGACGAAGATCAAATTGTTTATTCCTTCCCTGAATCCCGATCTTCCACTGCCTGCCTTCCTCTGATGGATAACTCCTTTCTTTCCCCCATCTATCGGAGTCTTGAATGAATGCCCCGGCGGATCCAACTATTTCATAACCTGTCCCTGCAGTGATATGGCTGGATGCATTGCTTGAAATTCCTGCTTTACTGGTGTTGCCCCTTGAGAAAGAATCTGATTCTATTATCAAAGGTATTCTCATTCAGAGATCTTTCTTTCATTTCCATGTGGGGGTAGGCCGCTGTGCTGGCTGCTGGCTGATTGGTCCTCATGTCGATTGAGAGAAGAATGTGCAGGACAGACGGTCTGCTTCAATGTATGGCTCGGGGTTGGCGATACGTGAAGTGATGTTTTAGTGGGAGTTCCAGAGAACGGGGTGTAGAGACCTTAAACAATGAAGTATTGAAGCTTCGGTAGCGAGAAGCAAGCATATGGCATATATCTATTTCAAGTAAACATATAACGGTTCGCTCGACTCACTTAGGTTTTTGTCAGATGGCGCATATCCCCAACCACACACACCGACAACAGGCTGGAGACTTGCCTTAGGCTACTCAACCTACACGGCCGTGATCATTGAGCATTATTTGACTATGAGGTCTTCTTTCGTTTCCTAAAGCACGCTTCTGTAAAGTCATACCATTTCTCCTTTTCTACCATGAGGAATTGAGCTTTATCCGCTGAAGAATAAGGAAGGTCAAGGGAAAGATAGCATAGCCGGGCCGGTGGTGAGGATAGAATGTCTTTCACTTTTTCTAAAGAAGAGCCGAACACAAGAAACCAAGCCTAGTCTAAAGGGATAGAAGTCTCCCTCGGCTAATTAATCAGATTCAGCTTATTTTAAACAACTAGGGCGAGTGACTTCCTCGGCTAACCAACCCTTTCATTCCCGAATTGAAATAGGGCTACAGACGATCTACTGATTCT
Source organism: Cucurbita pepo subsp. pepo (assembly GCF_057944985.1). Lineage (NCBI taxonomy): Eukaryota > Viridiplantae > Streptophyta > Magnoliopsida > Cucurbitales > Cucurbitaceae > Cucurbita > Cucurbita pepo. Next base: position 48,980 of record NC_014050.1, on the reverse strand, counting down.
TGATCCTTTAAAGATGTAAATGAGAAGAGAAGAGAGGGCATGTCACGATGCTGGAGTTGACGGTGTACCCCACGCCTATAAGGTCTTCCCTTTCAACAATCAGGTGAAAGTTAACAGGGGGCCTAATCCTATTTGATTCAGCTCTTGAGAGATTCAGGGTCTTGGACTGATCCCTCCGAATGATTAAGACTAAAATGCTTAGTTTCTGTCTCCGAGTCCGACTATTTCCTTGAGTCTGGTGATGAGTCGTTTGATCTCGATGCCATAACCCTCGATGAACTTGGTGATTGTATTCTTCCTGAACTGAACATGAATGAAATTCTTTCTGGTTCAGAGTCTCTTTTGCTTGCTGATGTTCATGATGATGATTAATTGGTTAATGTCATCATTCAACTTATAATGAATCATAGGAAGGCCTAGACTTAGAAGATAAGAAATGATTAAAGGAGTGTTTCGAACAGGTTAAGGTCAAACCTCAAGATCGTGCACAGCCTGCCATGGATGGAACGGAGACAGTTAACTTAGGTACCGATGATGAGATCAAGGAGGTCAGGGACCACATGAAAGGCCTAGGGGGAGTAGTTGATAGCCCTTATGAAGGATCGAAGAGCTTAGTGTGAAACTAAGGATTAAGGAAGGTTTCTACCTGGCATAAGCTAAGGTACCTCGCTCATTAGTCACTACCCCCTGCATGGTCAACTCTTGCCGGGTTAATGTATTTGAATGAATCATATATTCATTATTACGCGTAGAGATACCTATTGATAGTGGTTTGTTCATGCATCAATAGTAGAGTAGCTATTAGTATAGTTTCAGAGAAGTGACAAGATCATCAAAAAGGGAGGCACTCAAGCTTGACGTTATTACCTCTCAATTGGTAGGAAAGATTTGAGACTGGAGCATACGCCTTCTTCCTCTATGGATAGGGCGACGTGACACGGGTTAGAAAGTAGAAGAAATTGATCACATGTCCCCTTCTCAACAACCTTTACCACATCAGTAGATAGAGTCGATTTCCTATCCTTGGTAAACTCTTGTTCTTTTTCAATGTCGTCCAGTCGAGGTGCCTGAATAAATGAATTATCCCGAGACATCATTCGAGTTAGCATCCAAGTATGCATATGAGTTCGCGCAGTACAAGGGAATTCCTACTTTTCTCAAACTAAGCGGAGCAGGTGACTTGTTGGTGCAATGTGGGTCCGTTTTAACAACAGAAAATTGCCTGTCATAGTCCCGTCAAACCTCTGCTTGTGATTTAGATAGCCAGAATGATGACTGATAGAATAGGCAAGAGCCAACAGCAAATACAATTCGAGGAGCAGAATCTGGATCTGATGTTAAGATCTTGATTCTTTCTTACTTAAGCTTAGCTTAACGGAAAGAGGCATACAATTCAATGAATATTTCAATGTGACTCCCGTATTAACCATCTGATCCATTACTAATGTCATCATTCATTTTTGAATGGCGCGTAAAAGAATGTTCTTACATTACGGACTTGGTCTTACCTTTTTGCCCAACTATTAGATAGAGCGTGAGAATTTGTATCAATTAGAATAGAAAGAGAAATTCAATCAGCATTTTGAAAGGCCTCAACAGTAGATACTGACAACGCCTATTTAGCTATCAAAGAGAAAACCGCAACTAGCTTAGATTCTGCTGACTCAGATCAGATGCTGGTGGTCTAACTTGAATGGAATATCCCGAACAAGACGAAAGTGCCGATTGACTAAGAAGCTGGGCGTGCCGGTTTGAGGGCCTACATCGACTAGGCCTCCCGTTGCCCTCAGTTAGCGGGGGAAGCGATCTGTCTTAAACAAGAATATTGGCAGGGAATGATATTGAATGTTCATGAGTGATATGGGAAGAAGGGAGAATTTCTTGTACGTATGATATGGGGTCGAGATCTGTTATTAATGAATGTCTCCTCTGGCCGCTTCTTTTGGGGATTGCCCTTCTATCTTAAGGAGATTGCTGCCTTCCTCGTTCAGTGCTCCCTCTCAATCAATGCCCGGGAATTGAACTATGATAAATGGACTTCAAGAATACATAGATCTGGAGATAGGCCATTTAGATAGACCGATTCCAATATCAAATAGCGTCCCGCAAACTACCGGTAAGCCGACTACATAGGTAGGGTGCGTGCTGACATGCTTGACTTTTGGTCTGCTAGCTGAGCCATAAAGACTTCTTCATTCATACGGATTTCATTCATTCACTGGCTTGACTCTCTAAGAAGGTCGATCCAAAGCCATTGCTTTCAGCGATTTCCTTGACCGAAGTCTGCTACCGAAGCGGGATTGACACACAACCAACCCGAGGGAAGTCAAAGTCAGGATGGTGGTCTCTTATTCTATTAATAGGAATCCGCTTCTCCATCCCCATCCCCTTCCTACAAGACCGCTTATTTGATTCTGTCTGCTCTCTCTTATATAAGTTCATTTCTGATTCACTTCTTCCCATTCGTTCCGAGTGGAAAAAGTCTGATTATTTCTTTGCAAGCATTACGGAAGATTCGTTAGCTAATTCAATTCATCGTACCTCTGGGCACTTTACTGAGTAAGGTAGGAAGTGAGTTAGTCAGTCAGTAGCTTGAGTGAGGGAAGACAGGAACGAGATCAGAGAGAAAGATGAGTTTGATTCATCAAATAGAAAGTCTTATCGGTAGAATGATAGCTTCGGTTGAAGGGTCGAAGAACTTGCTGGGATCGAAGAACATCCTGAGCATAGGCTCGTCAGAGGGAAATGAATAGATGAGCTCCACTTCGCCTTGCTTCTTTGTTGGCTTTCTAGCCTTGCGTTAGCGAGCTAATTCGTCTTTCCTTAAGAAGGGCCTCTAACACCTCAAACAGGTATAGGTAATTCCAGGAATTACAATGCTCAGACTGAACAAACCAAGGGTAAGGAAGTCTCCCCAATATCAATGCTCAACAACCGGACGCCCTACACAGAGCTAGGCATGCCGCTGGGCGTGGTATACAAGATAGCATGAGGCAAAGGAATTATTCCGAATCCAGAATCGAAAGCCTTAGGAACAAAGCTTGAGGAAGACTGTGACTTCCGGGCACAAGACTGATGTGTGGAGAACTCTCAGAAGAGTGGTCCAGGATCCCATAGATAATGGATCAATAATTCCACCCTAAGTCAAGTGTTACTGCGAATCCACTTCCTAACTAAGCACGAGGCTACCTCGAGGATGATGATGAGATGGACTATACACCTACCTAATCAATCCTGAAGAAAGGAAGCAGAAAGGGTAGATGGGACAGCCCTCGGGGAAATTGAACAATAAGGTGTTCTACACTGCACCACCTCATGCGAGCATACCATAGGAATCCATCATTCCAACGGGATGGGGTCCAGATGTTGAAGAACAAGACCGTCAGAAGGAAGATATGGACATAGACATGGACTGGGATGAGTTTACTGACGCCATGACCACTGGGATTTCTTCATAGACGAAATGGACTTAGATGACTTACCAGCACCTAGTGACAATGATTGTATGGTGCTTGACCTCAACGACTTCATTGAGGAAGACTGCATCAATGCCATCACTAGAAATAGAAGGCAGTACCCATCGCGAAAATCAAGCTTGATCCAACGCCAGGATCTTATCCTCAAACAACTAAACTCAAAAAGACTCAAGCTAATATCTCGATCTGCAGTCTTATACAGTCCTCATACCTACCATCGCCAAGCCCCTTGAGTAAAGCACACAATCAGTGCCAAGTACCTAGTAAGACTTCGCCAGAAACATTGGTGGCAACATTGATGAATGCTACCAGGACAGCCGCCACTTCATTGACAAAGACCTTGCCTCAGGTAGAAGTTCTCACTTCAAGGCACTGTACATTAGAGTAATGGCTTGTGGAAAACCCTACAAAGTCAAATGGTACTCAAAGACAATGGCTCAGCTTTGAATGTCTGTCCATTAAAGGTTGCAACTGAGGCTTGAGGCATCATCTTTCACTCCTTCTGACCTGATTGTTCAGTCATATGAGAATACCAAAAGAGAGGTCTTAGGTGTAGCTTGGATGTGAGCATTGGACCGCATGATCGGGAGAGCATGAAAATTCTTTCCTCAGACTACTTTGACTTTACAGTACTCAATTTCATCGAGCCTGCATGTTTGAATCTGTTACTTGGCAGACTGTGGTTGCACAAAAAGGGGGGCCATCCTCTGTGCACCTGAAACAAGAATTCCCCCTCGGAACTTCCTTCGGTGGTAACCAGGGATTTGCATGGAAAACATGGCAAGGTCAATAATGCCCCAGTACTATAAATCCAACCCGAGGCTTCTTTTGCCGCTTTATCTTTATCCGGGTTTGATTTCGACACTGTTCAGGTTTTTGACCATTTGGATAGTAAGGAGCTCATTGGTCTTTACTTTGACCCATATGCAAATCACGCAGTGACTAACATCATGAGGCAGATTGATTACTTCCCTTGGGGTTAGGGAAGAATCAGCAAGGCATAACAGAAATACCAGAATACCCAACCTCTATACGGGAAAGGATAGATAGATACGCTCCTTCGAAGGAAGATCAAAGGGAGCGAGAGGAAAGAATCCAAAGTTGGGTCTTGGCCAAAAAGAATGGAATGGCCAGACTTTTGATTGGAAAATCCCTACTTCAAAACCCTTAACGCTTACTTTGTTCAGGGGCAGATTTCCTTTTTGTGGCTTTCCTGAGCCTTGGTATTGCCCTACTACTTAAAAGAGAGAGAATGCCGGGGTTTATTTGATTTCAATCTTCTTCGATACCAGCCTCAAGCTAGAAGACTGTGAGCCGGTGCAGCTGATGGAAAAGGATTGGGAAGAGAACATGGACTCTCTTTGAGAATGTTTATGTCCTTGAAGATGGAGATGAAATTGAGCCAATAGGATAGGGTTGATTCGGTCTTCCACTCCAGAATTGGTACCTCGCAGAAGAGTCCAGACCTATGCATCTAGAGTCAGAACCAGAGTCCGAGTCTGAAACCGAGTCAGAGTGTCTGAGTCTGATAGTGAATCTCCTTTTAAAGAGGTAACCTCTTCCTTTTACCCTTTCTTTGAACAAGGGGTCTCAGTAAGCAAATATTGGGTTGGGTGGGCTACAGCCTCTTTCTTTTCTTTTCCGAACAAGCTACAGCTTTTGAATCGAAGCCAGGTCACTCTTTCTAAAGAGAATCAAATCAGATTATGAGAATGAAATCTTATCCGGCATTCTCTTTTCTAAGTGCCGCGCTTACTCAATGCCAAACCAATGAAAAGAGTCCTAGTCCACCACAGCTGAATGCGTACTTTTCTAGTTAGCCCGCCGACAGAGAAGGAAAGGAAAGCAAAATGACTTGCTTCAACTGAAGAAAGGAATGTCCCATGACTCAGGCATTCGCTTGCTGCGGATTCGGCCATAAGAACTGACTCGGCGACAGCGAGGTTTGAAATCAGTCTTTGTTTGATTGATCTTGCACTTTCATTTCAAGTAGTGCTTGAGAGAGGAAATGGCAAAGCCAAGAACCAAGCTGACTGAATGAAAGCTAACAATTTCATTGCCTCACAGCCTGAATGCCTGCTTCCCGCTCCGAACCTGGATGACTGAATTTCCTGTGCCCTATTCACTCTCTTCCTTCTCATTCATTGATCTAAAACAACTCTTGCTTGAAAGGACAGTTGATAAGGTGCTCCAACTCAAAACAGAACGTTCCTTTCGCAACGCAAGGCCGATATCTTTCATAGCAACCAAGGATGAGTTCGATCCATTAGTTCTTCTGTATGGCTTCTTTTTCTATTTAGTAGAAAGCCTGGTTTAAGCTGGGGTGTGTGTGTCCCCATTCATTTTCTTCATACTCGATAGAAGGGCCGATAAAGGCCAGTCGGCGAGCCCTACGGCTATTTATTCACAAAATTGCCACTTCTGTGTTAAGAGTTCTATATATATTCCGCGAAAGCTTCTTCTCCAGATTCCACAAGTAAAGGGTTCGGATCATTAGGCTTTGCCCAACCCCCCCTCAGGGATCGCGGAGTCAGGTAGATCAAGAACTTGTACATATCTCCTGGAAAATCCCATCACTAAACCTCAGAATATCCCATCCGAGGTCTTAGTCGAGACTTGGCTTTACGCCCTTTGGTCTTTCATTTTTCGTTTTAGTCAAATGTCTCCGGTGCAAGGCTATCTTTCTTTCATTCCCATTTTCCATGATTGACATTCCTCTGTATTCTGTTGTGCTCAGCTAACGGATAAAGCCCAGGATGGGAAGTCGCATCTCTTTCGGAGTTGAATCGGGAATCCTACTCTAAATCAGAATCGAATCACGCGCTCTCAGAGAACTCAAGACTCCCCGCCGCCTAGTATGAAAAGTTGGTAAAGCCGTCCTGTACTACATCCGTAAGCCTTCCATGTATTGCATTCGTTCGTCAGGGAATGTTAGCCCCTATTGGAACTCCAATCAGGGTAATTACACTTCTACGTACAAGTGGACCAGCCAGTCCGTCCGTCTGGTAATGGATTCCGTATTCAAGGCCGTCCTAGCTTTCCAATTTCTCTGTCCTAACAGCGTTCGAAGCCCTTGCTTTAGATTCTTTCCTATCTCTCTTTTGAGTGTGGTATGAGTCTAAGTGTATTAGTGTATAGTGTATAAAGAATTAGCTTCTGTCTTTTGTGTAATCAGATTCTACTTGATTTGATTTGCCAAGGAAGAACGAAAAGGATTCTTGCAAGCGGGCAAACTTGAGCTTTTTCTTCCATGCTGCTTTTCTATCCAGGATCTAGCCGGATTCGCAGCTGATGCCAACAACGCTCTGGCTGCAGGTCGCTTTAGGTTTCATTCCAACACCTCAGTGTGTTGCAAGGGTGATATGCTTCGGGAGACTATGGTCCCCAAAGAAAGATCCGATCTGTCCTCCAGACTGCGCTTTCGCATACCCTGAAGAGATTTGAATGAAGACTCTTTCTAGAAAGGATGGATGCGCCAGTCTCTCTCATACCTAACAAAGGTACTGTCAGGTCGCTTTGGCACCTGATGCTAGATTAGACGACTTTATAGACAGTCCAATGTTTATATGAACATGGCACGAACCAAAAGTGGATGTGACAACTTGGAAGTTCGGTATCATATTCCGTATATTCGATTGGTTTGTCGAGCAATCAGGACCTTCGTGTTCTGGTTGGCCAGGTAGAGTCGTCTAGTCATAAGTCCTTGGGAGGAGATTGATCCTCTCCGAATAGACTATCAGACTATAAGACTTTATAGAAGGAGATGCCCCCAATGCGGTAATAGCCGGTAGAGACCCACGTAATTCAAAATAGGTGAACTTGCTAGAATGCTGTTTAATAAATATCGGTAACTGGCTTAAAAAGCTCTATCCCCTACGCTGGCTTCAAAAAGCAATTTATCCTCCCTCGGGAAATTGAAACAAGTCCCAACCACGAGGCTTTGCCGCGAGAGTTTCGACATTAGTGATTTGCTCTGAATCTGGCCCATAAACCAAGGCTAATAGCCCATAAACCATATGAATCCGACTGATCGGACCGAACTGCCAATGAAATCCATTTAGCCAGTTAAGCTAACAAGAAAGAAATAGATCAGAAATCGAGTTTGAAGGCCCGGGAGTACGGGAACTGGTACGGTAGGGATGGTGCGAGATGGTTCCGTCTTGTATCCTGGCAGAAGATCCCCGCAAGCAGCATTTCTTTCCTCGGTAAGGCCCACGGAATCCCTCTTATTAGGTATTTATGATACCATTACTATGACAACAATAAACAAAGAAGAGGAATTCTTAGTCAGATTTCAGTAATTCAATGAAAAGATATAGCTAGTCAAAACAGTCTCGGTCTATAGTCTTTATACGTTATAGGGATACAAAAGTATAGAATCGTCTACTTATACTGGGTAGAGGCACTTAGGAAGCATCCTAAGGAAAATCCCATGATAGAGAGCGGGCAGCGCTGGGAGATCTCACTCTTATCAATGCCGTTCACCAGCTGTACTTGTCGCAAGGGGCCAAAAACCACTCATATCAGGTGCAAAGTATATATAAGGAAAGAGCATAGACTGACCTCAATAATGTTCGCAATCAGACAGACGATCCGGATCGAAATAATACCCGATATCAGATTCATCTACGCTGGCAAAAGCACTTGAAGAGCAATTGTCCAATCGCGAGGCTTCCCGCGAGAGAGAAGGGTTTTTGTTTTCCCTTTCCTTTTGAGTCTATCAGCTGCAGGCTGACGGACCTCCTTTCCTCCTTCGAGTGAAGGGACTATACAACCTCCCTTTATCAGTCAGAGCAGAATCTTTAGTGGTTGGTTCTCTGCCTTCCTATTCTAAGAAGTATAAGATCTTACCTGCCCGAACTAATCCCAACGGAACAGATCAAGCCTTCTTGGTTCGCCTTTGTATTGATATGGCACAATAGTGTTAAAGGGAATCTATTCTCTATATGAGATGCGGCTGGGATCGATAATTGATCCGAGAGAATTATATATACTAGCTTGAATGAAGCGGGAATAGTTCCAATGGCACTTATCCGGATTCCTAATGGATTGATTCCATCAAAGAAAGGGGATAGTCGAGCACAGGTCGTTTTCTACGTGCTGTATTTCGTTTACAACTTGAACGAGCCTTTCCGCAATAGCCAGTTGGTCAAGTGCTTCCTTTCCTCTATAAAGTGTTTGTTCTCCCTCTTCTGTTCAGTTAAGGGACCCGGCTCTTCCTTTCCTTTCAACTAGAACAAAGAGAGTTTCACTTAGAACGAAGGGTGAAAATCCTGCCTTGCTTGCTTGCCTTTCCTTCTAGTCTGGTGTGCTTCTTTGGTTGCCGGGTCAAACTTGCAATTGTAATTCTTCTTTCTACCTCCTGCTTCTACAGAAGATCGATTGGTGGGAACCAAAGACGATCGATTCTTTATTCCCCGGAGTTGTTGCCGACCCATCATAAAGATAATCAAGATATCCCAGGACGGATTCATGACTAGCGCGAAAGCATCGAGAATGTAGAATTTCTTTCTTAAGGCCGGCCAACTAATGCCTTTTCCCGTCTATGATTCGAGAGGATTGAAAAAGCTCACCACTTATTGGCTCACCGAACTCCAACTACAAACTCAGAACTACAACTACCTTCTCTATCTCACTTCTCTATTTCACTCTCAGGCCAGATTGAATGAATGAAGGAATGCATTTTCTTTTCTTTTAGCTATTGTATCTTCAGCCGGGTCTAGAAGGTATTCAATTGCTAGAGTGGCTAGCCTTGGCTTAGTAGCTCGAGATGAATGACTCGACTGATACTGATAAGGAGAGGAGGGTAGGGAGTTATTCTTTAAGGGCCTTCGCCAGCAGTTGCTATCTTAGGATTGAGACCGATAGGAAGAGGTATGAGATCACTCTAGCGAGATACAAAGTTTTCCGATAAGGAGTGAAGGAAGGCTCCAAGTCAGTCTATCTATACAGCCTAGTATCGCATACTCTAAACTTGAAAGGAAAGAGAGGCCTTTCTCCGATCATGCCTTATCCATTCCATGTCATTCCTCGCCTTCGAGCTAACGTTTACGTTCTAAAGAGAGATTCCCCGGAGTCTAATCCCAACCCATTTCCCTCCCATCAAGCAAGCATCAGACAGAGGTTGTCAAAGCCTGTTTTTCAGTCAGAAAGCGAAAGCAGGACTAGTGAAAGGAAGCACTATTGACTGACGCAGGAGTCTTGAAAGCAGTAGTCAGTCTTTTAAGTCAGTTTCTTGGCAGGAATCTAACCTAATCAAAAGAAAGCATTAGTCCTCTGGTTTCAAGGGCTAATTTTCGATAGCGGTCCAGGCGTGCAATTGTTTAGCCTTTTAGAGTTGTCCCCAAGGATCTTTCTAGTTGCTTCTTTCCTGTAATAAGTTATACTCGGTTCGGAGTGAGCTTGCATATGGTTGTAATAAGTAAAGAGAACAACCAACCATTGAGAAAGGAATTTCTACTAGAGCTTTGTTGCTTCGGTTTAGCAGTCCGCGTTAGCAAGCAGTCCAACTATGGCTATGTAAAACCTTATGCAACTGTTTTGAGTAGTACGCCTAGAAAAAACCAATATCTTTTTTCCTAAGCTAAGAGTGAAAAGGTACTGGTACAAAGATCTTAGCCTTTCAAAAGAGATGTGCGAACGCTAGTCCTGACTTGAGTTGAGTAGTCATCAATAGAAAGATACAAGAAAACATAAAGGAATGCTTAGATTCACTCTGGTATACGCTCCAAAGCCAAGCTTGACGAAGGGATCGGAAGGTGATTTTGATGCCTCACACAGGCTATTTTGCTAGGCTCAGCAGATAAGACAGGATTGAACTAAGAGAACGGCTATTCCTATCATCAAGAAAGTAGGCTCCATCAATGAATTACTTGACTGACCCTATTCTTCATAACCTCAAAGAGCATCCTTTAAAGTGGGGGTGCCGGGCTCAACTACTTAACTAGTACGGAGCAATGTCCCTATGCTATCTTCGTCTCCCTTTACTTAGTCTTTGTCTTTTCTTTCCTTGATTCTCGTCCTTGGTCCTTCTTTCTCTTCTTGCTCAAGATGGTCGATTGCTGCTGTCGACTACCTATGCCTGCCCGCTTCTTGCCTGAGAGAGAACAGGAAGGACAGAGTCAGTAAAGAAGCCAGCCGCCTTATCCTTAACAGAAAGAATGTATTGTAATAAGAAGGATAACCTCCTTCCCTCCTCCCTAAGAGAGATAACTCTTTATAACTATAAAGATAACTAACAGAGAGATAACTAACTGCTGCCGGCCCCCCTTCCTTGTCCGATATTGATTCTTGAGGTTGAACTAAGTAAGTCAAAAGCGTCAATGAAGAACCTGCCTGCGGAAGAAAGAAGAGGAATCAGTCCTTTACGAGTCAATGAGATTAAGGGAAGCTCCTGCCCCGGAAGCCTTACCTGACGAAGAAGAAAGCGAAACCAACCTTTTGTGAGACTATCCTATCCTTGTCCAGTGAAAGACTCAAAGTCAAGAAAGTTTAGAGTGTGAGTTTACCTTGTCGCAAAGAAAAGCGGAATCAACCTCTGACCCGGACCAGGAGGAAGGCAAGACTCCTTATGAATGAGAGTTGACTCCTTTTCCTATTTCTTCTTGAACTGTAAACTAAGACGAAACGAAAGCAAGATGAATTCGACTTAACTCCTATTAATGTAATGATCAATCACTCCTGTCCCAGATGGAACTGTAAGAAAAGAAGAAGAAACCGTCACCTCTGCTTCTCTCCTTCGGTCTGTCTCGAATCTGTTCTTTCTCCTCTTTATTCTTGAATTCGGTAAACTCATTCACCTGTCTGTCGGTTTCCCAATTCCATTGCCTGAACTACTGAACGAACTCGGTAAATAGGTGAAGTAGCTCTTTCTTTTCTTTCCCTTGGGTTTCACTAGGTAAGCTGGATGAGAAGAGGGTCTTTCTCCTGAACCTGATGGAACTGTAAACTCGGTCTCACAGCTTCGCACCTTTCCGATTAATGAGACAGAACCCTCAAACACTCTTTTTCCTGTAAAGACCAGAAAGAAAAGATTTTGTATCCACGGGTCAAAGTTCGTAAGAGCTTTTGAACTAATAGCGGGAGCTTCAAGAAAAGAAATTCTATCCAACATAGGGGTAAAACATTAAAAGACCTTTTGAACTAATAGCAGCATAGGAAAGCAAAGAAATTCTATCCCCATATAACTGTCAAAGTTCGTAATCGCTTTTGAACTAATAGCGGGAGCTTCAAGAAAAGAAATTCTATCCTCCCCCCTATTTTGAGGGATAAAATGGATGCTTTACCCTATTTTGAGGGAGAAAAGTGTATCTTTACCCTATTTTGAGGGATCAAATCCTATCCTCTCCCTATTTTTAGGGATCAAATCGATGCTTTACCCTATTTTGAGGGATCAAATCGATGCTTTACCCTATTTTTGGGGATATTTTCCTATCCTCTCCCTATTTTTAGGGATCAAATGTTATCTTCTCCCTATTTTTGGGGATCAAATCCCTGATTTCCGGGTAAAAGAGTGAAAGCAAGCAAGCCAGTTCCTTCCAACCCAGCAAGCCCGAAAGAAAGGAAAGACGAAACTCAAGATTCCGTAACCTATTTCTTTCTGAATGAGACTGTAAGTACCATTAATTATCAAATTCTATTCTATCCTCTCCCTATTTTTTGGGATAAAATGGATGCTTTACCCTATTGAAACAGTAAAGACTATTTATGACTGAGAGTGAACTGTCAGTAAATCCTCAAGATTCATTCTATCTTTACCCTATTTTTTGGGATCAAATCCCTATTTTTTAGGTAATTAGTTCGGAAAGAGACTGAACCTCGGCTCGGCTTCTTGATCTGATCCTTTCTTGAACTGTAAACAAGGTCGCTTCGCTCCTTTACATGAGAGTAAATTCATTCAATCCTCTTTCACCTATTCTATTGGTCTCACTGCTTGCTTCACTCAATCACTTGTCCCTATTTCTTCTTGAACTGTAAACTAAGACTGAACTCAAGCATCATTCTCCTTAACCCCTTGTTCCGTGATTGTGAGTTATTCAAACACTCTTTTACTCGACTGCCTGTAAGTACCATTAATTAGAAAAAGCTATCCTCTCCCTATTTTTTGGGATAAAATCCCGGTATTTTCGTTCAAAATCCCTTGTTCAAGACTGAAGGGAGACTCAAGACGAAAGCAAGACAAGATGAGACTGAACCTATCCTTTGACAGTTCAATCAATCGGGGAGAGGAAAGAGACTGAACTACTGAACCTTTTTTACAGTGAATGAAATCAGGGAGACGAGCTGCATGAGAAGAACCTATACAGTCGAGTAAATGAATGAAGAATCATCATTAATGAATTAGCTGCTTTACAGGAGAGTAAAGAAAAGAGATGAATGAGAGTGAACTGTAAGTCAAGACTCTTCGAAACAAGAATGAGACTTTCCAGTGTTTGAAAGAAGGGAAAGAGAAAGAAGGGAGACAAGACAAAGACTCCTGATCCTGTAAAGACCAGAAATAAAGAAATTCTATCCTCTCCCTATTTTTGAGGATCAAATCCTATCCTCTGTCTATTTTTTGGGCTATTTATCAGGTAATTGGTTCGGAAGGCTGGAAGGATGAGAATCAGGTCAAGCTCCTTCACTTGTCCCTATTTATTCCTTATTTCAGGAGGTAAACAAGGTCTCACTGCTTGCTTCGCACCTTTCCGATGATTTATCCTGAACCAGATTGAACGGTAAACTAAGACGAAACTCTCGATGAATTCGAGTTGGTTGACTCCGTACCCTATTTTTTCTTTCATTGAACTTACTCTCCTGTAACAAAGATTAATGAGACAGAACTACTGAACCTGAACCTGCCCCGGAACCTCTATTCTATTCCCTACTTCACCTATTTATTCAAACACAGTAACCTCGGTAAAGCTATTTTACGGTCTCGTGGCTTCGTCGCTCCTGAACCTCCCCTTAAGGTTTCACAGCTTCGCTCCTTCACCTCCCCTGTCGGTTTCACAGCTTCGCTCCTGCCCCTCCCCTTAAGGTTTCATTGCTTCGCTCCTGAACCTGAACCTTCTTTCACCTCTTTCTTCTTTCACAGTAAACTAAGACGTTACTCCTTATTAATTATCAATCACTACTGAACCGTCACCTATTTATTCACTGTAAACTAAGAAAATGAAAGATCAGCTCAATCACCTCTCCCTATTTATTCTTTCATTTCACTCTTTTCCTCTCCTCCTGTAAGAAAAGAAGAAGAAACCGTCACCTCTGCTTGTCTCCTTCACCTCTAACTGAAGAACTTCTGCATCTCTATTCGCATCTTCGTCATATGTAGTCTCTCCGCTTGAAAAAAAAGGCTTTTTGATCGCATCTGAAACGACTACAAGTGTGTGCATTTCCCTATCAATGCCCTTGACCTCACCTCATTAGGCACTCAGGTCATTCTAAGGATGTATTTCATCAGGCAGGCCCCCAACTATGGATTTGTTGCAAACTGATCTTTCCCCTCGCTCCTCTCCCTCTTGGT